>NW_027532203.1:3817616-3924442 GCF_008692635.1 Crocuta crocuta | reverse complement strand
ATTTTATTTTATTTTATTTTATTTTATTATTTTTGAGAGAGAGAGAGAGAGACAGAGCATGAGCTGCGGAGGGGCAGAGAGAGAGGCAGACACAGAATCTGAAACAGGCTCCAGGCTCTGAGCTGGCTGTCAGCACAAAGTCTGACACGGGGCACAGAGCCTGACAACACGGGGCTCAAACCCCCAAGNTATTTTATTTTATTTTATTTTATTTTATTTTATTATTTTTGAGAGAGAGAGAGAGAGACAGAGCATGAGCTGCGGAGGGGCAGAGAGAGAGGCAGACACAGAATCTGAAACAGGCTCCAGGCTCTGAGCTGGCTGTCAGCACAAAGTCTGACACGGGGCACAGAGCCTGACAACACGGGGCTCAAACCCACAAGCTGTGAGATCATGACCTGAGCCGAAGTCAGACACTTAACTGACTGAGCCACCCAGGCGCCCCTATCTGGCACATTTAAAAAAAGATATCTAATGTTATCTTTTTGAATTAGGTTTTATAGACTAAAAAGTCCTATATCAAACTGAGACGATGCTAAAACCAATGTCCACCATTCAATTCAATGCAGTAATGATTTCTCAGCATTTACTATGTGCCATGTGTCTGCTGATAAAAAACACAAATAAGAGGGCTTACATTTCCATCTAGGAAATACACAATATCCATAGGCAAAATGATGGAGGAAAAGACATTTCATTTGAAAGGGATGGTCCAAAGTGAGATCTACATAAGATTTTCTTTTTTTTTTTTAATGTTTTTTAAAATTTATTTTGGGAGATGGAGCACGAGCAGGGTAGAGGTAGGGGCAGAGAGAGAGGGAGAGAGAGAATCCCAAGCAAGCTCCACACTGTCAGTGCAGAGCCCGATGTGGGACTCGATCTCATGAACTGTGAGATCATGATCTGATCCGAAATCAAGGGTTGGCTGCTTAATTGACTGAGCTACCCAGGTGCCCCTTTGTAAGATTTTCTTGATAGTTCTAGGATAAACTGGTGGGGGGCAAGGAATCTGTCCTCAAGGAGTCACTTCCTTACTTCGGTTCTATATCACCTGTGGTTCAGTGTAGAATTTCTACACTCTCATCATCTTTCAAGATCAATGATCTCTTGAACAGTATCAATGACTGACAGGAGCACTGTAAGCCCTGGAGGCTGCATGTGGAGTGAGTCAGAAGGATGTGAGAAGGTGACAAAGGACATGGCCCATGACAATTTGCTGGGCATATCCTCAGTTGTAGGATGCTGAGGGGAGAGCACAGGCAGAAGACTGAAGCAGAACCAGGAATAGCCTGTGGAGAAGGAGACGGAATGAAGTTTTCTTGGTTGCAAACTTGACTTTCAGGACATGGTTGCCTATAAATTTGTCTTACTTGAATAAAGGAAGTTCTACCACAAAGTGGGTAGAATTGTGTCCCCCAAAGATTGGTTTAAGTCCTTATCCCTGGTACCTGTGAATGTGTTCTTCATGGGGAATAGGCTCTTTGCAAATGTAATCAAGTTAAGATGAGGCCATACTGTTAGTGTGGGCCCTCGTCCGATGACTGGTGTCCTTATGAGAAAGCAGAAATTTGGACTCCACAGAAGATACAAGGAAGAACACCGTATGAAGTTGGAGGTGGAGATTTGTGATGCTTCTATAAACCAAGGAATGTCAAGGCTTGCTGGTAGCCACTGGAAGTTGGGAGAGAGGCAGGAAATCTTTTTCCTGACAGCCTCCAGCATGATCTGATTCTCCCAACACCTTGAATTTGGACGTTTGGTCTCCAGAACAACTAAATCCCTGTTGTTTAAGCCACCTGGTTTGTGAAAATTTGTTATGGTAGCTCTAGGAAGTGAATTCGCACCACTGAATGAAAACAGACTTCTTTCTGTATCAATGGCAATATGGACGTCAATATCTATGTACCAGGATGATGGTGATCTTAGTTTTCTGGTTTTTAATAACATAGTGAGTCCTTGTATAATGATTGTACCTTGTGTATTTAAAATGAGAAGTATTTATTTATTTCCCTCTAATCATCATGTTCTCTTTCTCTGTTTTGCTTTGTCTTTGGTTTTAGACTATCGTCAGTTTCAGGATGGAGTCTCTGGTTGCAGCAAACACCAAATTTGGCTTTGATCTTTTCCAGGAGATAAGCAAAGATAAGCATCATAAAAACTTCTTCTTCTGTCCTCTGAGCCTCTCAGCTGCCCTTGGCATGGTCCGCTTGGGAGCCAGGAGTAACAGCGCACAGCAGATAGACCAGGTGTGGGTCTAGGGTCTCTAAGTCCATTCCCAGAGTCAGACTCCAGCAGAATGCGTTTGGGGTCATTCTGCTTTATTCATTCACTTTGATTTGGAATATTATGCCTTCAGCAAAACTTAGCTATAGAGTGTGGTTGGCATCCTCCAGGTCAGATTTCAGATGTTCTTTCTCCAGGCACTTGGGTGTCGCCTGCTCAGCAAAACTGTCCTGAGCAATGCAAGAGGCGCATTTGTCCCCTACTTTTCTGCTCTGGAAAACAAGTCTTTTGCTGTCCTCACTTGACTGATTGTAAGGTCTAGACCGGTGCTAACATGAATATAATTCAAACTCCATATATAATTTAAAAAGCTTTAATAGTCATACTAACAGAGTAAAAAGAAGTAGGTGCGAATAATGTTAATAATATATTTTATTTTATTCAACCTAATACACCCAAAATATCGTATCAACATGTAGTCAATTAAAACTTTAAGTGAGATATTTTGCATTTATTTTCATGCTAAGTCTTAAAAAATCCAATATGTATTTTACACTAACAGTCTGATGGGCTCAATGGCTACATGTGTCTCATGGATATTTCCATATTCTTTTCATTTGGTTACATTCATTGTTTAAAAATTTTTAAAAATCTTTTTAAGGTTTATTTATTTATTTTAAGAGAGAGAAGGATAGAGAGGGAATCCCAAGCAGGCTCCAGCCCAAGCACTGCCCATTCCGAGCCCAATGTAGGGCTCAAACTGATGAATCTTGAGATCATAACTTGAGCTGAAATCAAGAGTTGGACACTTAACCAACTGAACCACCCAGGCACTCCTCTTTTTTATAATTGTTTATTTTGACAGAGAAACAGAGAGAGCGCGCTAGTGGGGGGTGCAGAGAGAGAGGCAGAGAGAGACTCTGAAGCGGGCTCTGGGCTCTCAGCACGGAGCTGGACGTGGGGCTCAATCTCATGAACTGTGAGATCATGACTTGAGACAAAACCGAGGGTTGGTTGCTTAACCGACTGAGCCACCTGGGTGCCCCTGGTTACATTCATTCTTAAATGCAGACCCAGAAGATAGCATGCAGTTTACTTTCCTTCCATTCCACCCCACAGGCAAGTCAAAAGAAACTTCCACTGCCCTTTAAACTATTATTGTTTGACGATGTAATCATTGTCCCTGTCACACGATACAAATGTTTCTGAAGCTATTCAGACTTCGTGCTGTTCATATTGTCTGAAAGGCCCTGTAATCACCATCATGCTCATGCAGGTTCTACACTTCAGTGAGTTTTCCCAGGGTGAAAGAGAGGAACCTGATCCCTGTCTGAAAAGTAAAAACCAAGAAGAACTGGCAGACAGCTCTCTGGAGGGGCAGAAGGGAACACGGGAGTCTCTGACTCCACAGGTGAGCCACCGCAGACTCCTGCCCCTCTTCTTCTGAACCACTCATTCTGGCTGGGCTATATTTGGCAATGGTTGCTTATCCCCAAACATTAGGTCCTGGCTGTCATCAGCAGCACAATAGCAATAACCCCATACGACCTCCAATTCCTTCTTGATTATGTATCTTATATGTCATTGGCTGTCAGCTAGTTTCCGAAAGAGTAGGATCAGGCATCTTCTGCTCATGATAAAGACGGTTAGATCAAAAGCCCATTACTCACCTACTTGTACAGGCCACAGGTCCCTGGGATGGAGCATGGTTGAAGATGAAGGGCAGTAAGGGGTATGGATCAGCTGTGGGAGTCTTACTCCCTTTCTCCACTTTTGCCTGTTGTATTTCATGCCGAAATCTCCTGACACACAAAGCTTTTACTGGTTGTCTCATAGCAGGAATGGGAAAGATATTCTCCAGGTTATACATCCTCATACCTTAGAAAGTTTAAGAGGAGGGTGGAGAGAAGATTGTCCTTTCCTTGCATCTTTTTGAATAAAAAGAAGAATAATGTGCACTGATCTAAGTGTAGTGTGCACTGCTGAGTCCCCAGTTGTATCGTCCCCAGATGACCTTGATACCGAGTGGGAGCCATGATCTTCTCTTGGGACCACTTCCTGCCCTCTATTCCTCTCTTCCTCTCAGATTGCTCCCCCACATGGTAGTAAAGTGAAATGACAATGTGCTTTAGTGGCATTTCATCTCCCTGATGAAATCACATTTTCTTTCTTCTTTTGTTAGGCTGAGTCTTCTAATGATGAGAGCGGACTGCTCAGTTGCTACTTCGGGCGGCTTCTCTCCAAGTTAGACAGGATCAGAGTTGATTACACCCTAAGTATTGCCAACAGACTTTACGGAGAGCAAGGATTCCTCATCTGTCCGGTGAGTTCAGGGCTGGTGATTAAAACTATCATATAGCATACTAATTAAAAATTCAGTGAGTAGCTGGATTGCTCATCTGCCATCTGGAACACAGTCCTCTCTGACAGGAGGATGTGTCGTGGCCTGGTGGGCTGTCTGGGGCCCACCTCTTTCTCTCCCACACTGTTCTGTTGCCCTCCTCCCAGTTTTCAACTTGAGCAGTTTATGAGGCTGATTCCAGTGGGCTGAAGAGGGTCATGTGACTAATGGCTTTCGGAGCTATTTGGTAATGACCTTCTCTTTTGTGATTGTCTTTCCCAGTAAAGATGCTTGGTAGATACACTTGGTAGGTCCTCTTCTGGTCCCTCCCCAACCCCCTATCAACACTTCTCTAAAATCACCTTTCACACCACAATCAGGACACCCCTCAATAAAATTGTACACACTTAGCAGCAAAATGGTGTAGCAGAAGGAGACTGCGTTTGGAGCCAAAAAGGCTTGGCTTATCGGCCTGGCTAAGCAGTGTGTACATCCATCAAGATGTATCTGAGTCCAGGCTTCAATTTACTCTGTCACCACTGGAAGGAGCCACAGACTTAGCAATAAACTTGAGGGGTGTGCCCATAGGCAAATGTGTGATACAGTTGGTTAGTAAGGGGATAGGCTTAGCCTACTTTGGCCAAAATAAATATGTTCTCTTACAATGGAAATAAGATTTTATATACTGTTTTTTCTTTTAAGCTAGCTTCACTGAGGTATAAATTCACATATCATGTAATTCGCCTATTAAAAATGTACATACAAGTGGTTTTGATATATTACCTTATAACTTTTAAAAAATTGTGGTAAAGTAAAACATAAAAATTGCTATTTTAACCATTCTTAAAATATTTATTTATTTTGAGAAAGAGAGAGAGAGAGCAAGGGAGAGGCAGAGAGAGAGAAACAATCCCAAGTATGCTCCACACTGTCAGTACAGAGCCCCACATGGGACTCAAACTCATGAACCATGAGATCATGACCTGAGCCCAAATCAAGAGTTAGATGCTTAATAACATTCACAATGTTGTGTAAGCAGCACCTGATTTCCAAAATGTTTTTGTCACCCCAGAAACTCTGTAACCAGTAAGTGAGGTTTTAATTTTTAAAAATAAAGGAATGTTACAGCTAAGTCTCTCAAGTTACTTGATATTCATGTTGCAACATCTCCACAAATGGGATGTCCAAGGTTAAGGGTATCTGGTAGGAAAAGCTTGTGCCCTTGTAATTATGGACTACTTCATGAACAAGCACTCTGTAACCTAAACTGTCACCTCAACGAGTCCCTAAATTGTGACCACAATGAGTGAAATGCCACTGGTTAATTAAGAGTGGGCATAGAGATGACATGCATCCTGTTTAAGTGACTGGGCACATGTCTCTTGTTAGGCTTCTCCTGACTGCCTTCCTCCTAATTATTAGCACAGTTACCTGATTTCATTGCACTATTTCCCTTTAAATGAACTTCTCATTTCAATTTAACAGGAATACTTAGACGGCGTGATTCAATTTTACCACACGACCATTGAAAGTGTTGATTTCCGGAAAGACACCGAAAAGTCCAGACAACAGATTAACTTTTGGGTTGAATCTCAATGCCAAGGTAAGAAAGACCCAACACATTGTGGCTGGTCTTCCTTTCCATTTAAAAGGAGAAAAGTCATCCCAATTTCTCAGGTGGCAAGTCTGTCGAGACCAGGTACTCACATACATGGGCCATGTTCAAAGCCCATTTTGCAGGTGCAAAGAGTCAAATGCTTAGTTGCTATGTTACTTACTGATGCTCCTTTGCTCCATCGTAAAAGGTAAAATGCTTTTAGGCAAGCACGTGCCGTCAATATATTAACTGTTTCTATTTTTAAAAAGTTTTAGTAGAAGAGAATCTAGTTATTTAGAGGGAAACGGAAATGATAAAAATCACGATTTTTATCAACCCTTCACTAAGTACATAAGTGTTCTCTGGGTGAAGGGAGTTAGAGATAGTGATGAATAGTGAAACTATGAATTCAATGTAAAATGGAATAATTTTTTTAAGTTTATTTATTTTGAAAGAGAGAGAGTGAGAGGAGAGAGAGAGCAAGCAAGAGAGAGGGGGAGGGGCAGAGAGAGAGGGAGAGAGACAGAGAGAGAGAATCCCAAGCAAGCTCTGGGCTGTCAGTGCTGAGCCCCATGTGAGGCTTGAACCCATGAACCATGATATCATGACTTGAGCCAAAATCAGAGTCAGACATTTAATCAACTGTGCCATTCAAATGCCTGCAGAATAATTTTTTAATGGGAAAATCCCCTGTCTGGTTTTTTCTTGGGGAGAAGCACCCAAACTCCAAAATTATCTCTTCTTACTTGGTCCACATGCCACAAAAATTCCCATTCCTTCAAGGTTCCACTCAGATCCAAGAAGAAAGTGTGTTCATTTAAAAAAAAGTTCATATTAAGACATGAACTTCTACCTTTTCCTAGTTAGTCAACTCTCCTGGACTATTTTAAGTGTAGGTGATGTCAACATAATGTATTATTATGGATTGAAGTGGAAGTCTTGCGGTAGAAAGCTCTACTCTTCTTTAAGGACTCAGCCTGCATTCAAATAACTGATGGTTTGGTATTCGAAGGTAGAAAGGGATGTGTACTGAAAATGGATGACTGCTTGACAGCATGGGATGTTCTAGTCTGCCTCAGGGCTGTGTTATTGTGGAAGGAGCCTGGCTCTGGAAGGCCCCAGACTAATCTCAGCCAACCTTGCTGACTTTTGGCTGTGTGGCCTCACCTCTCACTGGATGTAGTTTATTCCTCTGTCAAAAGGGATAACCATACCCACTTCTCGTGGTTGACATGGGATGGAATGAAAGAGCACATGTGAAAGCCCCTATCAAATAGGTTTTGTGTCCTGGCCTAGCACATTCCATGCCTTTTTGTTTATATTTAAACATATACACTGCTGTGATGGGTGCTTGAGATAGGAAGTTTCCACAATAGTTCTGTTTTTCCTGAAGGTTATAATATAATCAGGCATCAGGGTCTACTTCGAAAGATAAGTCATGGCATAGGATAGCTGATGGCAAGTTCCAACACTGTGATTCAGTGAATCAAAACAGAGTCAGTGCTTTAGAACGGGTCCTTCCTCAGGTTGAGTGACAGTCCCTCCCCTATAACTTCTACCCTCACCTCCACCCTACCCGGGATGATGAGTGGTATAGTTTTCTTGGGTTAGTTCTTGAATCAGACATGCTCTAGCCTTGAGGATGTTAAGTGACATTAAGAATAACCTGTCTATGTGAATCCTTCTGACATGATTCATATTGAAGATATTCTCTGGAACCTTATTTTAAGGTAAAATCAAGGAACTCTTCAGCAAGGACACTATTAACAGCGCAACTGTGCTGGTGCTGGTGAATGCTGTTTACTTCAAGGCCAAATGGGAAAAATATTTTGACTGTGAAAACACAGTGGATGCACCTTTCTCTCTAAATGAGGTATGATGTTAGAACTCACGGTTTTCTAGAGATTTCACTCATAATTTCCACTAAGAAATTATGATTTCAGTAGGTATACTCAACTTGAAAACAGGTCTGTGGGTTGCAGCATACAATATAATAAGAATATTTTGTTATTAGCAAAGTTCGCTGGGCATCTTGGTGCCAAGCACTGCACTGAGCATTTTCCACTCATTATTTCATTTGTTCCCCAAAATATCATTATGAAAATGGGTGTTATTATTTTTCTCACTTTAGAAGAAATGGAGGAGGAGAATGCAAGGGTTAGGTTACTTAGCTAAACTCCTGCGTTAGCATTCACATCTGTGAATATTTGTCTCCAAAACCCACGTTCTAAGGCACCAGACTATACAATGGAGGAAAGGGAAGGATCGGACTCCATCCCACCACCTGTTAGCAGGCACTGTACATCCTCATCTATACACTGATGACCCTGCACGTACACAGGGTGTTTGGGGTGGTGTCTTTTCGTCTGATGGAAGCCTATGGAACAAGTGTTGTCGTTTAATATGTAGATGGTTATCATTTAACCAAGGCTCCAACTGGTGTTGTGTGGCCAGCAAGGGCAAGGTGAGGCAAGAGACTGCCAGCCAAGGGCAGGCAGGGGAGGTAGAAAGCTGATGGGGCTTGTTTCCACTGGCTGGGCTGTAAGTAGATGCCTGGATAGACAGTTTACCAACACTGGGAGCTGAAGAACCTATTAAAATCAAGGGGAAAAAAGTGTTGGTAAAGGAAGGGCTGACTGATCCATGGGCAGAAAACTGTTAGGTTGGATCACTGGTGTGGCTCAGAGCTTCTGGCGAAGACCCTTCTCATCTTAATGGAGCCCTGTTTTCAGGGGAGATGGGGACCGTGTGAGTCTGTGAGCTACTCTGGCAGTCCCGTGACTTGTCATCTTGTCCACTACAGAATGAAAAGAAGACCGTGAAGATGATGAATCAAAAGGGCCTATTTAGGATTGGCTTCATAGAGGAGCTGAAGGCACAGATCCTTGAGATGAGGTACACCAAGGGGGAGCTCAGCATCTTTGTCCTCCTCCCAGCTTTCTCTGAAGACAACTTGAGGGGACTGGAAGAGGTAAGTCTTCACTTTCAAGTGTCTATGAAATATCTCATTGTAGATCTTTGGAGAGCGGCCCAAGTTACCATTTACTGTCCTGAGGAAGGCCGGCACCTCAGCTCTCAGAGATAGCAAAGAATATATAAGAATCTGAATTCTAGGAGATAGTAGGTTTTCTTCTGGTGTTTAGAAAAGAACGAATGCCAAAAACGTTGGCTAGGACTTTCCTCTCCAATCTCATAGTCTTCTATAGTTGTCCTCCAGACTTACGAATCTGAACGTGGAGTGACTTGAGAATTGCTACACCTGAAACAGCTTTCTCATGTCTCTGAATTACCTGACTTCTGGCCTCTTGTTCAAACTGTTTTTGCTACGGCTCATGGAACGACCATTTAGCTGAACTCTGTTTCTGGGTGCATGTGCCTTGACATAGCGGAGATGCTGATACCAGAATAGATTGCTTGTGATGCGGGAATTCATGAAGGCTGAGGAAGCCTGGCTACATATTGTTCCATGAAGGAGAGATGGAGGGAGAGAGAGAGAGAAAGTGAGAGAGAAATACCTGGACAGTGATTGCAATAATAGCCATTATTCAAAATTTATTGTGTGCCAGCACTATACTAAATCCTTTACATACATTATTTTGTTCAATGCTTGCAAGAGCCTAATGGTATTATTTCCATTTTATAGAAGGGGGGATTGAACTTAAGAATGTTAAGGCTTGGCCACACTCACCCAACTTGGTCATTTGAGTTTTGCTGGGCTTCGGCACTCAGATGCTAGTCTGTCAGACACCAAAGGACAGAAAGTGTAGTGTGGGGATAGGCTAGGGAAGGAGCAAAGGCCTTCAATATCAGAGGACAAAGTACTCAGATTGTCTTGTTACTTCTAACAAGGACACCAGAACTCAAATTATTTGGTGACTTTTCAAGAGGAAAGAGACTTGCTTGGAGGAATTTAAATGAAATAAGAGTATTTTGAGGCTTAGGGAAGGAACTCGAAGATTGTTACTGGCTATTGAAATAGACTCAGGTCCTTTGAAGTCATTGGGGCATCTTATGCAGGCTCATAATCTGACCTTAAACATTATTTTCTTCCTCTTGTAGCTTGAAAGGAACATCACCCATGAAAAAATAATGGCCTGGAGCAGCTCAGAAAATATGTCAGAAAAAGCAGTAGCCGTCTCCTTCCCGCAGCTCACCCTGGAAGACAGCTATGATCTGAATTCTATTCTACAGGACATGGGCATCACGGATATCTTCGAGGAAAGGAAGGCTGATCTTACTGGCATCTCTCTGAGTCCCAATTTGTACCTGTCAAAAGTTGTCCATAAAACCTTTGTGGAGGTGGATGAAAATGGCACCCAGGCAGTAGCCGCCAGTGGGGCTGCCAGCATGGAAAGGTCCGAACCATCCTGGGTGACGTTTAATGCCAATCACCCTTTTTTCTTTTTCATCAGGCACAACAAAACCCAAACCATTCTCTTCTATGGCAGGGTCTGCTCTCCTTGAAGGGAGCACGCTGTCTAGTGCCGGGGAGCTGGAAGAAAATCGCAGTCCAGTCTCCCCCTAAAGGAACGTGTGCGTTTGTGTTCTTGCTAATAACCAAAGCTGACTGACTCCTATCACAGCTCCATTGTCCTGATCCTTCTTTCACCCTGTAGTTGACTTTCAACTGCGTCCATTAGTGTCAAAGGCCCTTTCTCTCTCCCTAACCTTTCCCCACGCTAAGCTTTCAAGCATATAATTCACCCTCTGTCACAGGCAGGTCAACATAATCGGGCATGGTACTGACTTTAAGTTCCCTACCTCATTATGAAGGAATTCTGAAAGTTCAAGTCATTAGGACACTTCTGAGAGATAACAGACTCAGAAACCACTTTAATGTGGGTGGCAAGAAGAAATGTTTAAATGGAAAGTGTGTTGGAAACTCACCTCTATTTCTACAGCTGTTAAAACCATGGCCCATCGCTGGGCAAGACGCCTTGCCTCTTCCTCAGCCATCTTCTTCTACTGCATGGGAAATGCCCTGTAAGATGCTTCTCAACTGGGAGAAAGTAGGGCCTGGGGTGGATTTAAGTGGGAGCTCAAGGACATAAGCCTGCCCTGACCAGTACTCATTCTGCCCAGGAGGATAGTGTTTGTCCTGTGAATCTGATGTTAACCCAGGAGAGCTGCAGTGCATTTAAAAATTAGTCCCAGCTTTCCTTATTGAGTTTCCTAGGCCATCATCATGAAGCACTGTCCTCTGTGTCTTCTTCACCCTCTTCCTCATAGAATTCTCCTCTGTAGTTAACCCTAAGTACCCGGCACGCACAGTTGCAGAGGGGAGAATGCCCTCACTGTTGACTGCTGGGCTCCCTGTTCCCCTATCTCTGTACTCCAACCACATGGACCTGTTTCCTCTTGGAGCCCTCATGCTTGGTTACAACCTGAGAGCAGGCCTGGGCCTAGGCATGATGCATCTGGAAACCTTTGTCAGGAAGACTCTCAACTTCACATCAGGCTCTAGTCTACTGAAAGCCTAATGCCTACGTGTTCATAAGTCCAGGACCGGGGACGTTAATTCTCTAATACGTCTGTCTGAATTCTAATTCTCGGCCTTAGCAGAATGCTCTGGAATGACTACTAACAATGTCTAACTCAAAGACCTAGACAGTCATACTGTCAAGGTGTATTTCTGGTCTTGGGTGAAGTTCCGTTTCCCTGCCCTGCCTTATGACTCCTTCTTCCCAATTGCCACTGTGTTGGTTAAGTGTGGCTGTAGCAGCTTTGTAGGAGAAGGTAGGTTAAGTTCAGCTGCTGTGATGCTGGCCCCCTCTTCCCAGTTCTCCTCTACATTCATGGTTTCTTTGTGCTGTGAGCGACAAGTTCCATGCTCTCCATGCAGTCTTCTCATTGTCCAAGGTGGTATAAAAATTTCTCATTGATTGTGTGAGATAGTTTGAGGTGGCTCCTCCAAGTCCTTTCCACAGAATGCATGTTTCGTGGGTCAAATTTATGTCAGATAATCAAATACAAAGTCTCTTCTGTGGTTGCTTTTGGGGTTGATGTTTTGAAGACTCTGTGCCTGATCTGGTATCACTGCTGGATGCTGAGTTGGATCACTGTGGCCTACATGAAGGTTTGGCACTGTCTGGCATTGCTTATGCTCATTCTTTCCCTTGACAAACATATCTCATTTGTATTGGAGTCTCTCTGAATTTTAATCACAAAGGAAAAATGTAACTATTTACAAATATGAGAAAGAGTGAGATTTTTAAATTTTTCTGTAAATCAGTAAATATATTCTTTACTAATCTTCGATTGATTAAAATATTTCTTCTTAGTAAACAAAACACTTTTGTCATTAGTTAAAATATGTGCAATATGTTCTGTGCCACCTGACTTTTTTGGTGACATAAATCTAACTTAAAATTTTTTTCATCCAAAAATATAGAAATACACAACCTACAGAACTAACAATTCTTCTCACTTATGTAGGAAAGACATATCTTATGTTAGATAATCTGTCCCAACTTTTCACCATGATTACATATGAAGGCATATACAAAAGATGAAGGCTTACAACAGCTCAAAAACTTTGAGTGATAGCCAATGGATCATCATATTTGGAAGACATTTCTGCTGAGTACAGGTTAAGAGCTCTACATGGAATGGAAAAGTCTAGCCAAGGGCTCCCTGTATTGTGCCACCCATGTGTCAGTTTGCTTTGTTCCCTCCTGTTACTGCCTCCCCCCGGGTTCAGAAACATAAGAGCTGTGTCCATTTAAATTCCAGACATCCATCTCTCTACTTTGTCTTTGCTTCCATCTCCTAGCCTCTGCCTTTCTTTTTTTCCTTTTTAAATGTTTATTTATTTTTGAAAGAGAAAGAGAGAGAGTAGGGGGAGGCAGAGAGAGAGAGAGAGAGCGAGAGAGAGAGAATCTCAAGAAGATTCTGTGCTGTCAGCTCAGAGCCTGACACAGGGCTCCATCTCACGACAATGAGGTCATGATTTCAGCCAGAATCAAGAATCCTACGCTTAACCAACTGAGTCCCTCAGGTGCCCCTAGCCCCTCTTTTTCTTAGCAGTTTTTTCCTTTTTGCCGTCATTTGAAGACTGAATGAAACTCCCCCAGTACAACTAACTCATAGGAAGTAAGGACAGGTATTGGCACTTTCCCTCAGAGGTAGTTTCATCTTCACAAGTAGAGTATTTTTGGTGTGTGAAGGACAGAAAGAACCCTGGTGGAATGTTGTTGGGTTTGTATATTTCATTTATCCCCTTTGTTCAGAATGTCAGAGAGTCAGATCATACAAGGAGGAGAGAGCTTTCTAACAGTCCAGTGAACTACAGTAGATGGGAGCCAATAAGAAACTGGGAATTATGTTACAATCAGGTGTTCTTTGCTCTTCACTCCTGGACCAGTGAGATTGACTCTTTAACATGGCAGCCAGAGGCAGAGAGAAAATGCAAATCCATGCTACCTAATTGATAGAAAACCAGCCAGAACATGCAAATCTGGGGACTGAACTCCTCCGTTTCTAGTTCAAGATTTCCTCCACCCAGCAATGTTGACAGGTAAAACAAATGAGGCAATGTAGATTAAAAAACAAATGATTCATCTATGCCGACTACAAACATTCTGGGAAGAGAACCATGAATGTGTAGTACTCAACAGGCTCTCTAGCACTCTCTAGTTCACAGGCTCTGTATGCCCCATTTTATTTCAACCCAGGCCCTACTTATGATTTCATATATTATGATTTCCCCTCAAACTTCTTCTCAGCTTTTCCTTGAGCTGGAGCAAGCCAGAACATGTGTTGCTTCGTCCCTGATTGATGTTTTCTTCCTTTGGATGTGTGACTTTATTATTATTATTTTTTATTACAGTATCATTAACCTTAGATGGAGGCCCTATGTTGGGATGATGGGTGAGGAAGCTGTGTGGTTGTCTCAATGGGTTTCTTTATTCCATAGTTGAATGCCAACTTCAAATGTATTCTTCATCCACATTATGTGTGTTGTATTTTTGTTTTCCCAAATCCATTGTCTTATTCTTTTCTTTTTTTACTCAATAAATATAACACAAGGTGCACCTGTGTAGCTCTGTTGGTTCAGTGTCCAGCTCTTCATTTCAGCTCAGGTAATGATCCCAGGGTCATAGGATCAAGCCCCATGTCCACACTTAGCATGGAGCCTGCTTGAGATTCTCCCTTTCTCTCCCTCTGCACCTCTCTCCCACTTGTGCTATCTCTCTCTCCAAGATAAAATCTCTCTCTCTCTCTCTCTCTCTCTGTATCTATGTATCTATCTAAAACATAAGAATTGCCCCCATACACACACCTCTTACCCATGTATTCTGTATACTTAATATTTAATTTAGAAATTCTCATATTCTTGTAGACTGTTTCTGTCCTAAATAATGTTACCCATCATGTGCTTCAAACAATGCTTTAGCTACAAGTGAGTGAAAGGATTGGAGAAGCAGTCAGATGCACAATAGTGGAGCTGGTGGGAACCCACACACCTTTTCTCTAAAGAGAACATTCCAGGTTCAAGGTTAAGGAAGTGGGGAAAAAATATGTGGTTGTGGAAAAAAACTCAACTAATTTCAAATAAGGAATGAATACATCATGCTATAGAAAAAAAAAACACGAAAGAAACTTCAGAAAATTATTTGCGGCAAGAACCAGAAGAGAACTTTAGAACACTTTCTGGTATGATTGATAAGTTTTAGGAAGGTATGGCGTCCATGGAATCAAAGCAGAGATCTATGAAAATAAACTGTGATGAGGTGTGAAAGAATTGAATGAAATATAAAAAGACTGCCAGGGAACTAAAAATATAATAGCAAAATTTAAATAAATTTTAGAGGCAGTAAAGAAACAGAACTGATGTACTGGAAAATTTAATTAGTGATGAATAGGGTGTATTTCAGCATTTGTCTTAAGATTTACAGGAAATAATAAAAGGGAAATTTGCAGCTGTAGAGAACCTAAGAATTATGGTGTTTCCAAGAAAGCAAGTATATTAATTGGCATGAAATTAATAATTAAAGACACCATTAAAGAAAACTTTCTTAACATGGATAGTCACCTGATTAGATGGGTCTTAAATTGACTTGCTAAAAAACTTATAAAAATAAAAGGTTGAGAAAATAATTCTCTTAGCATTTGGGCAAAAAAGAAAATAGCTCACTTATAAAGGGTAAACAGACAGTCCCTAGATATTCATGTTGTATTAAATTTCTGAAGCCAAGGAAACCTAGTCTACAGGTTTGAGGGGAAATATATGATTAAAGAATTTCTTGCCCAGTCAAGTGGTAAATGCAACAGAAAATCCTTCCTGGCTGTATTTCTGCATATGTGAGCATAGTATGTTTTATCTCCAGCAGCTAGCACCGTGCTATAAACACCATTGGAATTGAGATTGAATTCATGTGATTTGAAGTAGAATCCAATGTAGTCAAAGGCTCCAAAATGTGAGGAATTCATCCAGTAAAAATATGATTTCAACTGACAATCAAAAGAAGAAGAGAAATTCTTGATTTTAAATTCTAATTATGTCCCCAAATTGTTGGCAGCTGTGCCTCTTCCCTTCGGCACTATTTTTTGTTGTTGTTGTTGTTGATGCTGTTCCTGTTGTTAATGTCAGGTCCAGGCATGGGTGAGTTTCAATATTGAGAATAAAGACTACAGTCACAAAATCTCTGAATTGGGAGAGTAATAGTTCTTGATATTTGTTGAGTACTTATGTGTACTGGTATTGATCAAAGACCTTTATTTGTGTTAGCCCATTTAAACTTCTCAATCATCCTCAGAGGCAGGTTATTATCAGTATCCATAGGTAACAGGCAAGAAAACTGAGGCGCAGAGCGAGTACTGACAAAGTCACCCAGGTTACAAGTGATTGAACTAGGGATTTGAATCAGGCAGTCTGGCTGGATATTATAATGTGGATTTCTAACCACTGCCCAATAGATCCTTCCAAGTAGAAATAAAGAGTATGAGAGGTCATTTATTTCTAATTCTTTATTTTGCAAGCATGAACTTTGAGGGTCAAGGACTTACTTGAGAGAAAGTTTTGGGTTTCGGTGTTCTTTGAGATTTGAGGTGGTGAATTCAGAGGGCAGGGGGAGTACCAGGTGGGTCACCATCATGGTGGCAAGTTCGAGTAATTCAGTAGGAAGAGCAGGCCAGGTGTGCGTCTTCCTGCCCCAGTCCTGTGCCAGGCAGTGAGTGACAGAGGTCTTTGCCCCCAGCTGTAAGTGGGTCCACTTGAGACACAGAGGCATAGTCATGCCCCCAGGTGACTGCCACTGTCACCGAGATGGCCAAGTTCCCACTCATGGGGTATAAGCTGCTAGTAGCCTTATATGGCTAATGAGGAATCTCAAATACAGAGATAAGCATATGACATAGATTACCAAATGTGTGCAAGAAATAACCACATGAAAGAAAGAAATCAGCTTTAATAGAATTAATAGATCAAATAAAATACATTAAGAAATATAAAATAAGAATAGGAAGTTATGATTTTATTTAAAGCTCCTGGAAATAAGCTTAATTATTACAAGATGTCAGTAAGCTGACTGAATAGCAGAATGAACACAACCAATGAGTAGCTGGAAGACTGAGTCATGAAATTCTACAACATGTAGCATAGAAGGATAAAAAGAAAGAAAGGACATTTAAAATATTACAGGACGCCTGGGTGGCTTGGTTGGTTGAGCGTATGACTTTGGCTCAGGTCATGATCTATCGGTTTGTGAGTTGGAGTCCCGCGTCGGGCTCTGTGCTGACAGCTAGCTCGGAGCCTGGAGCCTGTTTCAGATTCTGTGTCTCCCTCTCTCTCTGCCCCTCCCCCACTCATGCTCTGTCTCTCTCAGTCTCTCAATAATAAATAAACGTTAAAAAAATATTACAGGACATGCCAGGTAGTTGAAGAAGCTCCAACATTCATTGGTGGGCATTTCAGGAACAGAGAGAGCTGAGGGAAGGAAGTACTCAAAGATATAGGACAAGAAAATGCACAGAACTGAAACAAATTCACACAGATTGGAAGGGCCCATCGAGAACCTACACTTTACCTTGTGGCAAAATTATGGAAAATCGGAGAAAGAAGGGAGTATTCTTAAAGCTTTGTGAGTCAAAACAAATATAATTTATAAAACAGAATGAGAGTCAGATTGAGTTTAGGTTGCACTTTGGCCCTGCAAAAAGACACAGAGCAATATTTTGAAGCTCTGAGAAAAAGGAAATGCAATTATAGTGTGTACCATACAAACTGTTAGTCAAGGGGGGCAGCAAAATGCATGAGCAAAGACTTAGTTGACTATCTGTACACTTTAACCTGAAGGAATGTCTAGAAGTTCTACTGCAAATTTTTAAAAGATGAATCAGAGAAAATGTGAACTATGAATAGCTGTGATGCCAAAAAAACAAAAACAAAAAAAAAAAGAAAAAATAAAAGAAGAGTAAAACGTGATTCAAGCTTAAGTTAGAATTAATTATTAAAAAAATTAAGATTCAGATGATCTCAAAATGAGAAATGGGAGGTGGTGGTGTTGAGGAATGAAGAGGGATTAACTCTAGACATTAGTATAGAACATTATGTTTAAATTAAAAATAGTTAAACATATAGTTCTATGAATTGTCAAACAGTGAACATCCATGCCATCACCATCCAGGTTAAAAAAAATAACATTACCATCACTTCAAATCCCCCTTGCATTGCTTTCCAATTTTTACTTTCGTCATGATGACTTGTAGCATTATAGTTTAGTTTTGCTTGCTTTTGAACTTCTTATGGAGTCCCACAGTTATATTCTTTTGCATTTGGCTTCTTTTCTTCAATATTGCCTTTAATGCTTATCCATTTTGTTGACTATAGTTTTAGTTCATTTCTTGCCATGGCTGTGTAGTATTTTATTGTGTAACTACACCATAATTTATTTCTATGTCCTACCATTGAATGTGTCTCTTGGTGCCCCTGAGCACACACTTCTGTTGGGTGTATATCTTAGGTGGATCCTGGAGTATGTGTATGTTCAACGTTAATAATGCATTTTGATTAATGAAAGCTTTTACCTTTTACGTAGTCCAATTTATTAATCTTTACTATTAATGTTAATGTATTGGTTTTGTTTCATTTAGCTCTGCAGGTCATTTAGAGTTGATATTTTGAATATGGTGTGAGGCAGTAGTCAAGATTTCTTTTTTCCCAATGGATAGCCAATTGTCTCAGCATAATTTGTGGAAAATATCACTTTCCCTCCACTGCTCTGCAGTAATACTTAAAAAAAAAATCTAGTGTGCCGATATGCACAGAGATCTTTGTGGGCCTTTCTTCTGCCGTATCTTTTGCCACACTTAGTTATTTAAAGACAAGTCTTACTACCTGATAGAATATGTCTTATCTCCCTCTCCTTCTCCACGAGTGTTTTGGTTATTCTCACAGCTCTGAATCAGCTGCTCAATTTTTTTGAAAAACAGAAAAAACCTCCTGGGATTTCAACTGAGATTGCAATGATCAATTTTGAGAGAGCTGACATCTTTGCCATATTGAGTCTTCTAAACCATAAACAAAACATTCCTCCATCTATTTAGGTCTTCCTAACTTCCCCGTATTATGTTTGAGCTTTTTCTGTGTGGGGGCTTATATATCTTTCATTTTTAGTAGGTGTCTGATGGTTTTGGGTGCTCTTTCAAATCATATATTTAAATTTTTTTCAGTTTTTGCATTTCATTATGTTGCTAGTATATAAACAATATTTGATTTTTTTTATAGAGACCNAAAATATAATTTATTGTCAAATTGGTTTCCATACAACATCCAGTGCTCATCCCGACAAGTGCCCTCCTTAATGCCTATCACTTGCTTTCCCCTCTCCCCCATTTCCCATCAACTCTCAGTTTGTTCTCTGTATTTAAGAGTCTCTTATGGTTTGTCTCCCTCCCTCTCTTTAACTTTTTTTTAATCCTTCCTTTCCTTCATGGTCTTTGTTAAGTTTCTCAAGATCCACATATGAGTGAAAACATAGGATATCTGTCTTTTTCTGACTGACTTATTTCACTTAGCATACTATCCCTCCAGTTCCATCCATGTTGCTGCAAATGGCAGGCTTTCATTCTTTCTCATTGCCATGTAGTATTCCATTGTGTATATAAACCACATCTTCTTTATCTATTCTATTCTTTCCCCCCAAGCCCTGGTTCAATTTTGAATGGAAGCAGTGATAGTGGGCATACTTGTTTAATTTTTTCATCATAAAGATAAAACTGGTTTTCTATCTTATTCCTTCTCTACTTCTTTCTATCTATAAACTCTACTGAGGGACATGTTAATGGCAATTCTAAAGGTTCCAATGTAAATCCCCAGGGGAATTTTCATTGGTCTTTATAAACTGATCGAAAAGTTAATCTAAAGGATAGTATTTGCAAGAATTGCCAAGAAATGTTTAGAAAGCAAAATCAATGAGAGACCTTGGGCTAGATATGAAGACACATGGCCTTGTTCAGCTCCCACAGAAGCAGTGCTGAAGACAGAGGTTCTTGTTCAGGGAATTTTTTGGATTGGGAGGAGAGGAGAGGGTTTCTTTGAGAGAAGCAGGACAGAGAAGGGAAACCGAGATTAGATTCACTCTGATCCCATGGCAAAAGCTCTGGAGGAAAATATACACCACAAAATCCATTCTGTTTTGGTGTAAGGGAGCTGTCTTATCTTTTTATATCTTATGCCAGTGAGTCATACCTGAGGTGTGCTCTGCCTGGGGGTGGGGTGCTGCATGGTTCCCAGTTGAACTGTCAGACAAAATGGCGGCCAGGTGACAGGAGCGCGTGCTGGAAAAAGGGATCTGGTTGGGACCCATTGGCATCCATTACATTACAGGCTTGGAAACGAAGTATTACATGTCAACATCAGTCACAGACTGATGCACGGATGCCGAGGTTGTGCCCAAACTTGGGATAGATGGGAACCCTCTAGCACTCTGGTTCAGGGCTTAATTATTTTCATTTCCTCACCCAGAAACATTGGAACCACTTTTATGGTTTCTAATTGTGAATGTATTTTCTAGCTCTGGGAGAATTTTGATACTGGGAGGAAGAGGCTGATGAAATAGAAGGTTGGGGAGGGGTCCAACGACTGGAGGTTGTGATGACATTGAAAATTAGGTTTGGGAAGAACAGGGATAAGAATCTGTAATCAGAGGAAGGAATTTCAGTGTCCAGTAATTTCCAGCAAGAGCACTTCCTGGTGGTGATGACACCCAAGTGTGACCATGAGTGTGGACCACAGGAAGAGAGGGAAGGTGAGGCCAGGAAAGTGTGAGCTGCCCCCAGCATAGACTATGAAGACATACAGAGGGGCAGTGGGGTGAGAGTGGACAGGAAGACCATGCCTATGTGGAGAGGTGGTGGGGGGTAGATACGGGTGGGGAAAGGCACAGCAAGATGGGGTAAATCTCTAAAGGGAACAATGCAGGTGTTGAAGGAAGAAAGGCTTGGAAGGCACAATAGTAGGAGAGGGACTAGGAATGGGGATCTTGCTTCCTGATCCCAAGAGATGAGTGATCGTCCAAGGGAAGATTGTGGGGTATGTGGTCTTCAGGGGAAAGCCAGGCCTCCCTGTGAAACTGCCTCGTAGAGGAAATACTTTAGGAAAAAGTGGAGGGCTGGCAGAGGTCACTGGGCCATACTTCGGAGCCTAAGGTCACAGAGAAAGAAATGAGAAGACCTATACCAGTAGAGAGGTTCAAACACGGAGCACTACTGCTGACTCAAAGATTCCATACCGTTTTAAAAAACTAACACCTTTACTTCCTTGGCATCCAAGGTCAACTCCACAACCAAGTGCTGATTGTTTCCAAACCTTGCTTAATTGGTGTGTTTCTCAATGATAATCAGAAAGCAAAGTTAATTAAATACTGCTCTGAGTTTGCTTGAAGAGCTGTATTGAGAATATTAAAAAAACCGAAAGCAAATTGTGAGTATTGAGATTGGCACACACATGACCATGCCCTTAGAAGGTGCATCACTGAGCTGCTTCCTGAGGCAGACACGCAGGTGAGAGGGAAGAGCTAAGCTGTCCTTCTAGGATTTGTTTCTTGGCAACAATGACATCTTCACACGCTTTACCCAAGACCAAAGAAAATAATCCAAGAACTGTTTCTTTAATGGACTTGTAGAGCCAATAGGGATGCCTCAGGGTTAGCAGGAAAAACTAGAAATTTGGAGGTGTAATCTTTTATTGAGTTTTTGTTTTGGTTTTTGGTTTTTGTTTTTTTGGAAGCAGGGTTGTTTTCCTGAAATCAGTGGGCTCGTTGGATGCTATGAATTATTGGTCCTTAGCCCAGTGTTTGGTACATAGTAGGCTCTCAACAAATGCTTATTGAATGAACTAAAAAGAGGGATTTCATAATTAATGGAGGGAATGCTTGAGAACAAGAGTGGTGTGTGTGTGTGTGTGTGTGTGTGTGTGTATGTGTGTACACATGCTCTCGTGTATGTTTAGCTGCCTGCCCAAACTCTTCTCACTACTTTTTCTTGTTTTGTTTTGTTTTTTAAATCGAACAAGATTGTTTTCCTTCATTTTCTTCTTTGCATTTGGCTTCCTAAAACAATGCAACTGCTAAGTTAACTTTATTGCAGAGACTGGGCTTGCCAGGACACAGCTCTGTACTTGCAAGTAAAGTATGTATTAACTCAGATCTTTGTCAGGCTATAAACCAGTGGTTTCCAACCTTGGCTGCACATCATAATCACCTGGAGTGATAAAAATTCTGATGTCTGTTTCCCACCCCAGGAAATTCTGACTTAGTTATCTGGGGTAGGGCTTGGCCTAGTTTTTGTTTTGTTTGTTTCCCAGGAGATTTTAGCATGTATCCAAGGTGGAGAACCAGTCCTCTAAACAATTCTTTCCAGAGGATCCTAAAGATCACTGGGGATGAAGAAGGCCCGCCCTCTGATGGGTTTTCCACCTGAGTCATATCTATTTAACTTGGCCATTCTAATGTTACTCTTTGGTCTTGGGCTGAGTTCCTGCTTTTAATCTTATGTTGCTGTCTGGCTGATTTTGATCTTCTGAGTGAGCCTCCAAAATCCTTTGTAAGGGATTAGAATTTAAGCTCTATTCTGTGTCCTAATGTGCACCCTTTGTGAGCTACAGTTCCCAAAACAGTTGATGACATCAAGTGCGCAGCTTCATGGCCGTGAGTGGAAGAAATAGGAAATGTAACCCTCGGCTTTGTCATTAATCTTGTGTGGTAATTTTATTAGGGAAATTGTCATTGAGAAACCAAAAATTGTTTTACTGGAAATGCAACGATAATGACTAGGGAGAGGCAGAGAGGGACAGAGAGAGAGCCCTATAAATTAAAGATCTCAACAACTCATATAACATATGCTTCCTGGTACCTTTCCTAGCCACCTCTTTCTCTCCAGAAACCAGGTAAGTTCCTTCTTTAGCTTCAACTTGAGACTTTGGTGTTTTGGGAACACTGATGTTTATTGATTTGAAAGACGTACGTTCATTGTGCGTAATTTTCCTTGGGGTGGTTTTATTCATTTCAGTGTTTACATAGTCATGACAATATATCATCATCTTGTTTGACAATATGTTAATTGATTTTATTTCTTTAAAAAAATTTTTTTAGTGTTTTATTTATTTTTGAGAGAGAGCGAGAGAGCGAGCATGTGCATGAGTGGGGGAGGGGCAGAGAGTGAGGAAGACAGATTTTGAAGCAGGCTCCAGGCTCTGAGCTCTCAGCAGAGAGTCTGATGCAGGGCTCAGACTCACAAACTGTGATATCATTTAACTGAGTTGAGCCACCCAGGCACCCTGACTGATTTTATTTCCGAGTTAACTCGCAAGGAATCCTTGTAAAGAAACTTGGGGTTGAAATGGAAGTTTTAACAGCAGACGTGGAATGCTTTCACAGGAATGGGCCCTTGATTCAAAAAACCCCTCAAAGTATGTAGGCTTTCAAAACATTTCTTCTGCATTAATCTCATTCTTGTTTTAGGATTTTTCTTAAGGCCTTCATTAACTAGTTGTAACATAGCTGGTGGTGAAGAAAGCATAAAATGTGTTTTAACTGTTTGTTTTGGTAAATAGTAATTGCTCTTTAAAATTATGCGTGTGTGTGTGTGTGATTACAAAAGTAATATGAACTCATGGTACAAGCCTGAAACAATATAGAAAAGTGGAGGAAAGAAAACACTTTTGCCCCTACTTAATAACCCATGGCAAAGAGATCTGTCATTGCCCTTTAGGGAAAATTCAGACAAGACTCAAATTTTCATGCAGTTAGGGTTTGGGGTTTAAGACAGTTAATCTATCCTGTCTCTCTCTGCACTAGATTTTAATCAGTTGAGAGATAGAAAGTATCCAAGAAGGAGCCACTATTGACTTTATTATTTTAAGGTTGGTTTGGAGACCTGAGGTCAGGAGGAATTCCCAGGCCTTCCCGTGGCCTGGTCACGGGCCAGCAGCCAGACGGTCAGACAGGAGCAGGCAAGGGCTCGGCCTGCCTGGGGCAGGTTAGTGCGGGAGGAAGCGGTGGGCAGGCAGACGCAGGCAGGCCCTGGCAGAGAACAAGAGAAAAGAGAACCATTTAGGTGTCAACCCTGCTGCCTGGGGGAGTGAGAACAGAAACTTTGGAAGATGCCGGATTGACTCCCGTCTCCTGTCCAGAGAAGGCCAAGGAAAGGGTGAGAAGCAGGCAGCAGTGACCCTTCCCTGGGAGAATGAAAACCTCTATTTTCTGAATCAATGCAGGGAGATCAAGAGAATCAGGAAGGGCTCCTGGGATATAAAGCAACTCAAATAGGTGGAAGGAGCTCATTTGGTTTTGATTGTTGTTGCTGTTCTAGATCTTGCTGGATTCTTCATGGATTCGCTCGGTGCAGCCTACACTCAGTTTGGGTTTAATCTTTTCCAAAAGCTGAATAAGGTAAAAGATGGCAACATCTTCTTTTCCCCCGTGGGCATTTCAGCCGCCATCGGCATGCTGGTCTTCGGGGCCCAAGGAGCCACCGCGGTGCAGTTACGGAAGGTAAGGAGGCTCCCATTGCTGTCCAAGCAGGCTCTTCTCTGGGGGCAGCCCTCCACCATCACCCTGAAATGGGTCCAGGAGACAGAGAATGCATGTGAAGACACGGAGCAGTTTCATGTCTATCAGGGAAGTCCTGGTCCCTCTCCAAATATCGCCAGGCCATCTGCTTCCTGGTGCTTGAAATTCCTTTGAGTGGGGGCAGAGTGAGTGGCTTTGTCGAAAGTCTTTAAGCTCATTATTAAATACAGAGCATGAAGAACAAAACCTATTGGAGGAAGTTGCATAATCCCCACTAGGCTATAAATGGCACATCAAAGATCATACATGAAAGGAGATGCCAGTGTAGGTGAGATCAATGGGCAGTCCAGACCTGGGCATGGCTTTGCGAGGAGAGAGATGCTACCCATTTACCACTGAAGTCTCTTGAACAAACATTCTACTTCCCTGGCCTGATTCTATGTGAGGGTTTCTCTATTCCACCCACAACCATAATATTTTCTGTCCTTTCAGATGCTTTCCTCTGAGAAAGACACAGAGAGCTCAAAAATAAAAACTGAAGAAAAAAAGGTGAGGAGATATGTGTTAGTCTTCATTATGTCTGTGTTGTTGATGTGGGCTCCCTCGGAAAATGTGTAGAAGGGGTAATAGTTTATACTTGGTTTTAAGCAATTATAATCACTGCAGCCAAGTAGGGTTGCTAGTATTATATAGTAATAAACCCTTAATATTAAGGGAAGATTTTAACTTTATTTTAAAAAATGTTTTAATGTTTATTTACTTTTGAGAGAGAGAGAGAGAGAGACAGAGCACGGGTGGGGGAGGGGCAGAGAGAGGAGACACAGAATCCAAAGCAGGCTCCAGGCTCTGAGCTGTCAGCACAGAATCTGATGCGGGGCTTGAACCCACAAACCATGAGATCGTGACCTGAGCCAAAGTTGGATTCTTAACCGACTGAGCCACCCAGGCACCCCAAGGTATTAGGAATCCTTATACACTTCTGTAATTCTGAATAATGCAATTCCGAGTAACTTTTAACTCTTCCCTCTGGAGTAAGAAATAAACTATTGACAAATTAGCTAATGCCCCAAGTACCTTCCTTGAACACGTTCCCCTCCTCTCCTGAAAGAAGATGTGCCACAATCCTGAACTTGGTGGTTATTATTTCTGTACTTTAAAAAATTTTATTATTCTTTGCAACCTGATTCTTTTTGGCTCAGAATTATATTTATAAGATTCATCTATTTTAGGTGGATACTTGTAGTCCTTGATTCATTTTCATGGCTGTTAACCCATTTATCCTGTTCATAGGTGATTGCTTTCTTCCTTGCTTCCTTTCTTCCTTCTTATTACAAACAAATGACCCTTCCTATACAAACCTTGTAGTTTCCCTGGATGATAGTCTCTCTAGTCCTGAGCTTTCAAATATGGCAGCCATTGAATTGGCTACAGAGTATTTGAAATATATCTAGTTCAAACTGAAAGGTGCTCTAAGTGTCAAATATACATTGGATTTCAAGATCCTAGTATGAGAAAATAATGTTGAAGGAAAACTGTTTTTCTACTCACAACACTTCTGACATTGAGTGTTTGTGTTTCCTCACATTAAGCAATTTTGACACTAACTGCATGGAGTCAGTGCAGACACCACAAGTTAAAAGCCTTCGTTCCACAAGACTTGCTCTCCTTCAGATGCTAATTGTAAGGAAGTAGGTTCCCAGATTGTAAGGAAGTAGGTTCCACACTCTGTCCAACTTGGCTACAAATCAGAGGATCCCATTACCCCCCTATTCAAATTGGATAATTTGCTATATTGGCTCAGAGAACTTAGGGAAACACTGGTTTCTTGTAAAAAAATACCAACAAATAGCCATATGAAAAGGTATATAGGGTGTTAAGTCTCAGATTGTCCAAAGTGTTTGGGGCCCACCACCCTTCTAGCTCATGGATGTGTTCACCAACTCAGAGGTCTTTAAACATTGTAGGGTAGGGATTTTTATGAAAGCCTTATCATATAGGCATCATCAATGATTAGCTCTGTCTCCAGCCCCTCTCCTTTCCCTGGAGGATGGGAGATGAGGCTGTAAGTTCCAAGCTTCTAATTATGGTTTGGTCTTTTCTGATGACTAGCCCCCATCTTGAAGTTGCTGGAACAAAAGATGCTCCTATCACCCAGAAAATACCAACGGATTTAGAAGTTCTGTGTCAGGAACTGGGATCAAAGAGAAAATATTGAAAGAAAAGATGCTTCCTGGCACCCAGGAATTTGCACTCAGCAAATTACAAGGTTTAGGAGCTCTGTGTTAGGAACTGGAGAAAGAGACCAAGAATACATTTTTTATTTTGTCACAGATATAAAATATCTTGTTAATTTTTATGTATTATTTTGTTGAAAAAATATACCATACCTGTATGTTAATATATATTTGTATATCATAGTTATGTTGAAATGATGTTCTAGGTATATTTGGTTTGATAAAATATATTACATTTTATTTCATCTGCTTTTTACTTTTAAGGATGTAGTCACTAGAAAATTCAAGATTATATATGTGGCTCACATTTGTGGCTTGCACTATATTTCTATGGGGCACCACTGGTCTATAGTATATATCTGGCAGGTAGGGTTTAACTTTATTCAACTTTATTTTGAATTTAACTTTATGTTCATTTAACTTTTTGTTCCACTTTGTTAAGTATTACCAAATTATTTGCCAAGGGGATTATACTAATATCTGTGCCACTTGTAGTGTACATTTGTCCATTTCATACAGTTGCACAGAGAGAGTGGGGCCTGAAAACCCACTGGCCTTGAAGTCCCCAGTCATTGATATTCACAGACAGTTGACCCTTGAACAACATGGGGTTGAATGGCACAGGTCCACTTAGATGCAGATTTTTTTTGGATAAACACAATACAATACTGCACATGCATTTTCTCTTCCTTACGATTTTCTTAATAACATTGTCTTTTATTGAGCTGACTTGAAGAATACAGCATAGAGTATATATGACATATTTATTGTTTTGATTTTGAAGATTGAGAAGACAGAAGAGATACATCAACAATTCCAAGAATTTTTGAGTGAGATAGGCAAATCCACTAATGGTTATGAACTGAGAATAGCCAACAGGCTCTTTGGAGAAAAGACATACCTCTTCCTTCAAGTAAGTTTTGCTGTGTCCACCACATCTGTGAGTGGTGTTCATGAATGGCTAATGTCTGTTTTAGGACTGTGGGTCCTGAAGGCATGCTGCCTGAGCTGACTGCCTGGCTCAGCCCATGTCACTGGGTGTGTCCCCTGCCTCTTCTCCAGACATTCAGGCCCTTTGGGAGCTTCTGTTTAATTCCAGCAGTCTAAATCCACTTTTTGCCTTAACCCTATTGCACCTGCCAGAAATGTGCTTGGAAGTGCTCAAAAGTGATTTTCCCAGCCATCTTAATGTACAGCCAACTTAATGTACAGATACATTTATTTAGAGATGCTGGAAATGGATAAACTGAATTCCTTTTTTTAATAAATTGAGTTTTCAACCTCTTTCTACTCTTTCCCTGTTCCTCCTAAAGAAATACTTAGATTATGTGGAAAAACATTACCATGCATCTCTGGAACCTGTTGACTTTGTAAATGCAGCAGATGAAAGTCGAAAGAAGATTAATTCCTGGGTCGAAAGCCAAACAAAGGGTACAGTATGGATGGGTCATTCATGATAAAACACTTCTTGAGCACCTGCTCTGAGAGAAGACCTTCACACCCAGGGGGTGCTAGAGTGCACAAGCTTTTGGGGGCTGCAGACTTGAGATAAATTTTTCAGGGTTAGGAGGGCAAGGCTGAGCATGGGGGGCGGGGAGAAGACATTACAGAGAGTGGGATGGTCTCAACAAATGGGAGAGAGCCAACGAGGCACCAGGGAGGGCCCACCGGAAGCCATCTTCATGGAAACACCTAGTGGAGAATGATGTGCACGTGGCTGTGGATCACAGTATATTCGGGGCTTCCGAAACTGGACTTATGTCTGTGTTGGGCTCACATCTTTTCCTTTATATCAGAGCCTTTCTTTCTGAGTTTGGGTCCATAAGAGGAAATGTCACAGAGTGTTTCCTTTTTCTTTGTCAAGTAGAAACATTTAGCTCCCCTCCCAACAAGACCTGCCATTATAGCCTTCAGCTGGGGTTGCCTGGGCTTCATCTGCCCTAGAGCATCATGCTGGGATGGTAACTTTCATCCCCATCCACAGCAGAGAAACTGACAAAGCCCTCACGTCATGCTCTCCCCGTATCCCCTAATATGAGCCAAACACACAAGAAATACCAGAGAGGACTATTAATACGGAAATGCACTTTGGGGGCAAAAGCTGATACTTTAGTGTTAGAGTTTCAGAACACATTTTTAAAATTCCAGTTATCAGGAAGACGTTATTATTTCACAATGCAATTTTTCCATCTTCATACTTAGTCCAAAAAATAAAATAAAATTTGAAGAGCAGGGAAAAAGAGGGTCTATCAACGGTTGATTGCAGGCAATATTCTTCAGAATTTAGTGTGGGATGGGCTAAACCCAGAGACAAAAACATTGCTCCTTTTCCAATAATATAAGAAATTCCTAAGTTTCAGGTGGTAACTGTATCAAATGGGTAAAAATAATAGCTTACACTTACTGTGTGCTTATCATGAGCTGGATAACAGTCTAAGTGCTTTATGCATATTAAGTCATCTACTCCTCGTAACCACTCCATGAGGCAGGTTTTATTCCTGTTTTGCAGATGTGGAAACTGAGGCACAGTGAGCTTAAATAACTTGCCCGATATTCCTCAACTGGTAAGAGGCAAAACTGGATGCTAACAGAGGCAGTCTGATCCCAGAATTTGAACTCTTAACCACCATATTTCAATTTATCCAATGGGATAAATGGGCTATGGGCAAAATGAGACTCTCCCTACAATTCTGCCAGCAAACCTCTTGTCGGCAAGGCCCTGAGGTGCTGACCTGGCTCGGTTTTTAATGATGAGTCAAGTCCACCTGCATCACATCTGCCATGCATAGCACTGGTGATTTTGAAGATCGGCCAATTTTGTTGTTGTTGTTCATTTTGCAGAAAAAATCAGGGACCTGTTTCCAGATGGTTCTCTAGACAGCTTCACCAAGCTGGCACTGGTGAACATAGTTTATTTTGAAGGGCAATGGGACAGGGAGTTTAAGAAAGAAAATACCAAGGAGGAGGAATTTTGGCTGAATAAGGTATGGCCCTTAATTTATTTATGTGATGTGTTTACATGTGGAACGTACAATCTAAAGTCATATTTGAGCGAATGTACTTGGTAGATAGCAGTGCTGATTGAAGCATCTTTAGTGCTATTTTAGGTGGAGCCAATGACTTTGGTAGGCTAACCTGATTGTCTTAGGCCTCTTTTGACATTGCTCGCTCTGTTACTTTGTTGCAGAGTACGAGCAGATGTGTGCCAATGATGACACAGAGCCATGCCTATAGCTTCGCTTTCCTGGAGGACTTGCAAGCCAAAATTCTGGGAATTCCATATAAAAACAATGACCTAAGCATGTTTGTGTTGCTGCCCAATGACACAGATGGTCTGGAGAAGGTAAAGCCTCACATCTCCCCAATCTTGCTTTCATTTCCTGAAGCTTTGTGTCCCAAAGCTTGTTTCTGGGTAAGCTGGGAAACAGGACTTTTGATTTGGAGCTGCTGTCAAGCAGGAGGTATTCCTTACTCTGTCCAGCAGCTACAGATGGATGTCAAAAAGGGGCGTTAAACAGTACTAGGTTTATTAAAAACAACCAATACCAAAATATTTGGGGATGAGCTAAAATTGAACATTTAATATTTGGGAGAGCCAAAGACCAGCCACTATTCTGAGAAATGGTTAACCTCTATGCACCTTTTTCCCAGAAAAGAACTGCATGTACACATACAGCAAATTCTGCATCCTGTTCTGTAGTCTATTAGACCTCCTGAATTTCTTTCTTGGACCATTAATTTCTTTTTATTTGTTTAAACAATTTTAAGTGTATTTATTTATTTTGAGAGAGGGGGCACAAGTGGGGGAGGAACAGAGAGAGAGGGTGAGAGAGAGAATCCCAAGCAGGCTCCGCTCTGTTAGCACAGAGCCCAGTGTGGGACTTGGACTCATGAACTGTGAGATCATGACATGAGCCAAAATGGAGTTGGTCGCTCAACCGACTGAGCCACCCAGGCGCCCCTAATTTCTTTGTAAAGATTTTTATTTTTTTGGAGTTTTGGTTTACAGCAAAATTGAGAGGAAGGTACAGAGATTTCCCATTTCCTCTCTGCCCCCCACATACACAATCTCCTCCCTAATCAACATCACTCACCAGAGTGGTAATTTTTAAAATCCAAGGATGAACCTCCATTGACACATAATAATCATCCCAAATCCATAAGATCTTTAATCTCGAACCCTTTGATTTAGTCACCCTTTACTCAAACCTAGCCTGAGATATCTCTGAGAAGAGGTCCAGTACATAGAAAGCACTCAGTAAGTGATGGTTGCTATATTATTATAATACCAGATGCTATTCTATGGCTGTGAAACATCTCCAGTTACTTTACATGTTGGAACAATTTGGGATAGCAGGATGGCGATATGTACAAAAGCTTTAAGAGTATTCATACTCTGACTTCAAAATTCCAGTTTAAAAGAAGCAAAATCAGTCAAATCAGTCATTTCTGCATTAAATATACTAAGATACCTAGTTTGAAATTCATCATTGTTGTGGTCATCATCATCATCATGACTTATTTTTGGATCCACCAGATCTATCAGCATTTATCATGCTGCCTATTTACTTACTGGATGATTGTGAAATGAGTGGATGAATGTTTGGCAAAATCTATCAGCCCGATGGTTATATTATGTATTCAGTCTGAAGACATTTAGGAGAGATATGGGCCTCTGAAAAAGTTTACATTAAAAGAAGTAACATGGATATTTACCACAATTGCAACTATGTAAATATAGATATTATGTAAAATATATTAATTATAACATTTATTACAGATAATTTATATAAATATACAACTTACTATATATAAATTATATGTTATATATGCATAAAAGACTACAAGGGGGTAGAAAAAAATGAAATAATATGTGTTAGATTGATAGAGTAAGGAATAACTTCTCATCCTTAAGAATTCATTTACTACTATTGAGTTTTCACATACATAAAATAAAGAAGTATAAGACAAGTGCCTGCTATATAGACAACGGTCTAGTGGAATAGCATTTCCTCTTTCGTTCATTATTAAAATTAATCATTTCTAACAGAGACGAATCAGTGTTACAGTGTTTCAGCTTTGTATTGATAATCATACCATTTTTCTGAATAGATTATAGATCAAATAACTCCAGAAAAATTAGTGGAGTGGACTAGCCCAGGGCATATGGAAGAAAGGAACGTGACCTTGCACTTGCCGCGGTTCGAGGTGGAGGATGGGTACGATCTGGAGGCCGTCTTGGCAGCCGTGGGGCCGGGAGACGCCTTCAGCGAGTACAAAGCGGACTCTCCGGGGCTGTCCGCACACTCGGGGCTGCGGGCGGAGAAGTTCCTGCACAGGGCCTTTGTGGCGGTCACCGAGGGAGGGACTGAGACTGCGGCCGGCACCGGGGTGGGCTTTGCCCTCACGCTGGCACCGGGATATGAACACTTTCATTGCAATCACCCTTTCCTGTTCTTCGTCAGGCACAAGGAGTCCAACAGCATCCTCTTCTTCGGTAGATTCTCTTCTCCTTAGGACAGTCACTGCCTTGGCAGAGAACCAGTGATGCAGTATCAGTAAGACTGTGGGTATAGCTCGTTCTTAAAAAAAAAAAAAAAAGGGTCTTACTTGCTTGCATTCCAGTCTTACCAGCAAAATCATTGACTTAAGTGACTGTAACGGTGCACGTGTTTGTAATTCTCCAAACTGAAATGTCCTTTTGTTTGTGCTGCGTAAAAACTTAGTTAAATCAAGGCTCATAAATAATCTCCTGTTGGTTTCTTCTGGAAGTAAATCAACCTCTTGTAATTTTGTGTACTAATGGCGAGAAACAAAGTCTTCAGTAAATACATGGACTCGTGACTCTGGGAGTCCCTCTAGTTATAACGGTTTGACGGAATACACGAATAAAATAAAACAGTAATTTACTCAATTTGTGTGTTACCTTTTCTTTCTCAGCAAGTGCAGCAAACTGCACAGAAGAAAGAGGCTTTAGAAGCACATTAGCAAAACATAAATTCAGGCTTAAGGTCAGGACAAAATAAAACAATGTATCAGACAAAGAGGATTCCCATATTTTCATCTTCTTTTCTAAGGGAGCATATTATCTGTTGTCAGTTGTGTAAGCCTTTTGATATTGTGAAATCAATGTGATTCTGAGAATATAAATATTGTAGCCGATCGATATTTTTACCCTGTCTCTTTTTAAAATGACAATACATATTTGGAATGATTTTTAGAAGAGTGTTTTCTTTCTTTTTTGCCCATTTACATATTTCTGGTTATTTTGTGAGTGAGCTGGGGGCACTGCCAAATGGTATTTTCTCGAAGATGCTGTTTGAAATGCACGGAATCTATTGCTGATGCTCTTTATTGTGGACCTACTCTACTTTCTTCAGTTTTTAACAAGATCCCATTACTGATTTATTTTTTAACAGCTCTATTTATAACAACTATAATTTACCTACCATACAATCACTTTGGAAATTTATAATTCAATGATTTTTGGTAAATTTCTATACTTATGCATCTGTCACCACAATCCAGTTTTATGGCATTTCCATCATCCTAATATGTTTTCCTTATGCCTCTTCTCACCCTCAATCAAGGGCAACTATTGGTTTTCTGTCTTTATAAAATTTTCATTGATATTTCATATAAATGGAACCATTAGACATGTAGATTTTTGCATCTGACTTCTTTCACTTAGCATAATATTTTCAAGGTTCCTCCAAGTTACGGCATAAATCAATACTTCATTGTTTTTCTGGCTGAGTAATATTCTATTACATGGATATTTCAGATTTTGTTTATCCATTCATCAACTGATGAACATTTATTTTGTTTCTACTTTTTGGCTACTATGAATAATAAAGCTATGAATATTTTGTACACGTTTTGTGTGGACATTTATTTCCATTTCTCTAAGGTACATACCTAAGAATGGGATTAATGGGTCATATGGTGCCTTCGTGTTTGTCATTTTGAGGAAGTACCAAATTGTTTTCCAGAGTGGCTGCAACCATTTTACAATGCCATAGCAGTGTAGGAGGGTACCAATTTCTACTCTTTGCCAATACTTTTTAATTTTGGCTGTCCTAGTGATTGTGAAGGAGTATCTGATAGTTTTATCAGACAGAGTCTAATGTACCAATATTATCTTTAAAGGATAATGCTTTTGGTGTATCTAGGAACTCTTTGCCTAATCCAAGTTTACAAAGATTTCCCCCTGTTTTCTTCTAGAAGTTTTACAGTTTTAATTCTTCTGTTTAAATCCATGGTCCATTTGTGTGTGTGTGTGTGTGTGTGTGTGTTAAGGTAAAAGTCTAGGTTATGATTTTTTTTGTATATGGGTATATAATTATCACAGCATCATTTATTAAAAAGAAAATCCTTTCTTTACTGAATTGTCTGGGTAGCTTTATCAAAATCAATTAACCATAAATACGAGGTCTCATTTCTGGGGTCTCAATTTTGTTCTGTTGATTTATATGCATATTGATATGACCATACTGCATTGTCTTGGTTACTATAACTTTGTAATAAATTTTGAAATCAGTGAGTGTAATTACTTTGTTCTTTTTCAGAACTGTTTTGATTAAATCAGGTCTTGTGATTTTTCATGTAAAATTTAGAATCAGTTTGTCAATTTATTTAAAAAACCTATTGGAATTTTGATAGGAATGACATTAAATCTGTGGACCAATTTGCTCAATATTCAGTTTTCCAATCCATGAATATCAAATGTCTCTCCATTTATTTAGTAATTTCATTTCTTTCAGCAATATTTTATAGATTTAAGCGTACAAATCTTTTTTTCATTGAATTTATTTTGATAATTTTTGATGCTATGGTGAATGGAATTATTTTAATTTGTATATCAAGTCATTATATTGTGTACCTAAAATATCTACACATTTATTAAAGATAAAATAAGAATAAAAAGAAGCGTGAAATAAGATGTTTAAAGGAATTTAAAAAGGGGGGAGCGTTAATGGGTGTTTTGAGTGATACTTTTTCTTTTTTTAATGTTTATTTTTGAGAGAGAGACAGAGAGAGACAAGTATGAGTGGGTGAGGGGCAGAGAAAGAGGGAGACACGGAATCTGAAGCAGGCTCCAGTAGCACAGAGCCTGATGTGGGGCTTGAAACCATGAACTGTGAGATTATGACCTGAGCCAAAGTCATATGCTTAACCAACTGAGCCACCCAGGTGTCCCTAAACTAAAGCTTATTTAGAATGCAAGGAAGCAAGAGAGGAGGTGATTCATCTGAGTTATGAGTAATAAGGCTTTAGAAAGTGCAGTGGCTCAAAATGCAAGTAGGGATGTTCTGATAAGAAAATAGGTATGACAGAGGTGTCACTAACCACAATGGCAATTCAGGATCTTAATTGGTGCTTGTCTACCAGCCACAGTTATAGAGCCTCCTCACTCCACACATCCTTGACCAAGTGTCCAGGATTCCTTTTTTTGGTTTTACAAGTGTCCTCAATGGAGCTGGGTATGTCTACAAGTGGATAGCCTTGGGAAAAAAAGCCAAGTGACACAGTTGAGCAACATCCTATCTGACAAACAGCAGAGGAGCTGCTCTTTAAGTTCTTTCTGGTGCCAATCTGGGTAAGGCTGCTAACCATTAGTATGAAGTAACCACAGTACTAAAGGCCCTTGAAAGGTAACATGATCTGGGCTTAGCCAATCATTGTTAACTCATCTTCCATCCACAGTAATCTGTGTAAGGGGTGGGAATGTGGCCTGGGACTTCTATAAAGATGGGAGGAGAGAAGCTCTCTTGAGAGTTACTAGCTGGAGTAAGATAATCTAGGTATTAACTCAAGTCAAACACTAGTCTTCTTGTGACATAGGAAGCTTTCCTTTATAGGGTAGAAGATGAGATCAGTATTGAAAACAAGTGATGTGAAAAAAAGAGATACCTATCATGTATCTATCTACTTACCTACCTACTTACCTACCCACCTACCTACCTATCATGTATCCATGGAGAGAGAACTTGATACACTCTGTTTCACCATTCCACCAAAAAACCCCAAAACAAAACAAAACAACTCTGAGTTTTGTTCCTGGGTGCCTGAAGAATACTAAGGAATATATAGCCTCCTTAGACAAAAGCTTGAAAGATAGCAGGGAAGTTGGGTACCCATGTTTTTGGGGATGCCTGAACTCCTAGTTTTGAGGGATTGATTAAAATTATTTTCATCTGCTGCAGATATTGGGTGTGCCAGTGGCACAGCTCACATACTGTAGGAGAAAAGAAATTTCTCAAGAAGAGAAAAATCTCAGAGTTAAATCTTAAAAAAGACTCCACTCAAGAATTGTTTTGCAAGTCAATCTTTTGCTTCTTGTTCTCAGAATGAATTGGATAATTCACATCTGCTTTAAAATAGGTATGTTGGCTAAGATTTCATTGGAAATATAATTGCAGTTTATCAAACTCTGTATAAGAATGCATTTACGGGGCTCCTGCGTGGCTCAGTGGGCTAAGCACTGACTTCGGTTCAGGTCATGATCTCTCAGTTCTGGGTTTGAGCTCCGTGTCAGGCTCTGTATTGACAGCTTAGAGCCTGGAACCTGCTTTGGATTCTCTCTCTCTGCCCTTCCCCTGCTTATGCTCTTTCTCTTTCAAAAATAAATATTTAAAAAAATTTAAAAAGAGCATGTTTACAAATAAACACAAACTCCTCAGAATGAGCCCGGAGCTGTATGCACAGGGAAAAAGACACATAAGATGACTGGAGTTTCAAATATTCTCTTACACAAGGCACTTCAGGACAATGTCATTTGGGCATCCACAGTGGTGGATCGCATTCACGGAAGTATTTGGGTGAAATGTAAACTACTGCCTATGTTACATTCTTTGGAAGCTACCTGCTTTTGAGGGAAGAGCAGAATGGCTGAAGGAGTGGGTCGATGTTGTGGATGCGTGGACTATGGGAAATCAAATGCTGCTGAATGAAGACTCAGGAGTCCAATGACCCAAATTTGATTCCCAGCTCGACCACTTACTACCTGTGCGACTTCCAGGAAGCCATGTAACCTTTTCTATTGCAATTTCCTCATTTGTAACATGGGGAGTTGACTCATTAAAATAATGCCCTATCTGTTTGTTGCAGAGATTAACTAAGATTGCTTACACAAAGTACTTAAGCAAATGCCTGGCACTTAAATGGTCAATAAATGTAAGCTGCTGCTTCTTCCTCCTTCTGTTTCTCTTGTTGCCTTGTTATTGTTCCTCATTGCTCCTCAATCGTCTACATTGTTATTGTTTATGGTAACTGAATGTTGCGATTCTACCAGTTTGTGTCCCAGGAGGCACAAGATGACCTATTCCATTTAATTAGGGCTTTGGAAGATACTGTTTTCTACATAAACTTTTTATTTGTAATAATTTTAGATTTAAAAAGTTGCAAAGATGGTACAGTGAGTTTCCATATACTCCTCTCCCTGGTCTATCATCTCACATGAGTATGGCTTGTTTGTCAAATCTAAGAAATCAATGTTGGTGCATCAGTCCCTGTGGCAGGCAGCATTCTAAGTAAGATTCCACCTGGTGTCCTAGTTAGTCAATCGAATATTAATGTAGGTGTTGGTGTGAAGGGATTTTGCAGAAGCGACTAAGAATCCAAATCAGTTGACTTTAGGGAAGGGAAATTACCAGGGTGGGCCTGGTCTAATCACGTGAACCTGGTCTGGAGCTCAGAGACCAGGGTGTCAGAGGCAAAGCCTGAGGGATTTGACAGGAGCAAAATTCTCTTGCTAACTTTGAACATGGAAGGTGGCGTGTGGCAAGACCCTGAGAGCCTTTCGGTGCTTACAGGGACTCCTAACTCACAGCTGGCAACTAAGTGGGAAACTCAGTCCTATAAGCGCAACAGATAAATTTGGCCAATGACCCAGGTGAAGCGTATTCTTCCTCAGACCTTCTAGAAAGGAGCACAGCCGAGCTGATACTCTGATTTCAGCTTTGCAAGTCACTGGGGTTAGGATTTAGTCCCATTGTGCCAGGACTTCTGATCCACAGAGCTGTGAGAGAATATATTTTTGGTACTTGATTATGAAGTAATAGAAAATTAACATAATCATTATTGGCTAAAATCCAGGTAAAGCCTGGACTGTTTCATTAATGTCCATTAGCTGTTCTAGAATCCAGTACAGGAAATAACAACACATTTAGTTGTTTTATCTCCACAGTCTCTTCTGATCTGTGACAGTTTCTCAACCTTTTCTTGTTTTCCATGACCTTGAAAGTTTTGAGGGGTACTGGTTGAGTATTTTGTATTTGGGGCTTGACTGACTTGTTTTCTCATGGTTAGACTGGGGTTCTGGGATTTTTGAAAGAATATCACAGAGGTGAAGTGCCTTCTCATTACATCATATGAGGGGGAACCTGACATGTATGTGACGTCACTGGGGATGTTAACCTTGATCCCCTCCTTCAGGTAGAGTCTGTCAGGCTTCTACACTATAAAGTTGCTATTTCCCCCCCTTTCATACTCTATACTCTTTGCAAGTAAGTCACTAAGTTCCATTTATCCTACTGGTAGTGGAAGGATTAAGCTCTATCTTCTGGAAGGAAGAGTATCTACTTATTTGGGATTTTTTTCAACAAGGAAGATTAAAAAACTTAAGTTAATCGAACTTATAGAGATGTAGCTTACATAAAATAATTCACCTATTTTAAGTGTAAAAAGGTGAGTTTTTATAAATGTATGTATTCGTGAAAACACCAAAACCAAGACGCAGGATTATTTCCATTATCTCTGCAAGTTTCTCTTGTTTTGCTTCCCAGTCAACCACCAGCCCAGCAACTGGTGATCTGCCTTCAATCATTTCAGGTACATTTGTCATTTCTAGGGTTTCATTCGAGTGGATTCAGATCGTATATTCTCTTTTTTGTGTGCTGCTTCTTTTGCTCAGCACTGTTTTTGAGATTCATCAATGTTGCTGAGGTATTGGTAGTTTGTTACTTTCTATTGACAAACACTATTCGATTATTTGCATCAACCACATCTTGTTTATTCACTTACCCACTGATGGGCTTTTGTGTTGCTTCCACACATAATGCTCCTATGCACATGTGCCTAAGTCTTTATGTAGACGTGTGTTTTCACTTTTCATTTAGGCATCGAGGAGTGGAACTGCTGGATCATACAGTATGTCTGAATTTCTAAGAAACTGCCAAAATGTTCCCCATGTTACACTCCCACCAGCAGTATATGAGCAGCCCAGTCGCACTGCGTTCTCACCGATGCTTGGGGTGGCCAGTCTTCTCCACTGCAGACATTCTAGTGGGTGTGCAGGTGTTCTCTCTTCTTTGGTAAAGTGTCTGTCCAAATCTTTTGCTCATTTCTATTATGTTGCCTTACAGTTATCAATTTCTAATTGCTTTTAATATATTCTGAATACAAAATCCACATCAAATATACGGATTGCTTTTCTTCCTTTGTTCTTTCATCCTGCCTGCCCAGGATCCAGTTGATTCTGCCTTGGGGAGGTGGTCCTGAGAGTGGTGGGTACCACCCTGTGCCTGAAGATCAGTTAAGGCCCAGGGCAGGGTAGAGGCGGCACGGCACTAAGCCCCTGGCATGTGGTGAGGCCAGGCTGGGGCCCGGAGGCGGCTGTGGGAGGCTGGGGCAGGTGCCCCAGCTGCTGGAGTGGGGGCACTGGCTGGGGCTGGGCTGGGGCTCGAGGGCTACGGACCCAAGGCGCACAGCATCCCAGGAAGCAGGGCGCAGGGTCACGTGACACACGTGACATGGAACATGACACAGAGAGACTCCGAGCCGTGACCGTACACGTGGATACAATGGTGGTTTCATAGAGACCACAGGGGACACATGGCACAACACGACACGTGGACTCGATGGCCACAGGGGGACTGACCCAGGCCACGGGGTGCAAGGATTGGGGGAAGGGGGCTTCTGGCTTGACTGCACAGCCGTCATGAGAGGAGGACGGCGGGGGCTGGGCCGGAGGTGCTCGGGGCAGCACCCTGCGCAGACCCTCTGGGGCTCAGTCTGCCTTGCACACTTACTCAAGCTGCTTGCACTTCATCACTGACGACCAACAGGCAGGCCACGTCCACGCTGGCCCTGCCCAGGCGGGGGCCCCCGGTAGAGTGCCTTGGGCCGCTCACCACGCACAGTCCGCAGGCGCGCTCGCACGCGGTTGAGGTTGTGAAGAGCCTAAGTAATGTCATTTTGAAATTAAGGCCTCCGTTAAGAGCAACCTCGGGCTGCACGTAGCCCCAGTTCCTCAGACTGCTCAAGGCTAAAGCCATCCTCGGGCCGCCCTCAGATCAGCTAATCAAAAAACATCCCTGTGGTCTGAGTCAAGCCTGGGAACTGTAGACAGTTATTCTGTACAAACCAGCCAATTTCTCACCGCTTGCCTGAACCCCACGTGGGCCCTCTGAGCTTACCTCATAATTGGTCATTTCCAAAGGATTCTCAAAAGTCATGATTGGGTCCCACCAAAAGTAACGAACACCTCACAGACACTGAATGGTCAAAGCTGTAATTGTAATTGGTGCTTATGTGATGCTGCTACACGTACTGTAACACCCCCGTCCCTTACTCCTGAAAAACCCTGTTCGCTATTGTTCTGGGCTTCACCCTGCTGCCACGACACCGGCAGGCGGGTGAGCCCCTGCTCGAGCTTGTAATAAAGACCCTTTTGTACTTGCATCGGTGTCGGCTCCTTGGAGGTCTCTGGGGACTCACCAATCGCGCACAACAGTTGCCTGCCCACAGGTCCTGCATCCGGGTCCTGATCACGCAGGGACGTGTTCTCGCGAGAGCGGGAGCGGCACGTGATCCCGCGCTCCGGGCTTCCGCAAGTTGACCTTCCCACGCCAGCCCAGCCGCACTGGGGTGGGTCTTGACCAAGCAGCAGGTGGCCCGGTGAGGCCCTGGCGCGTCCCCTTCAGCCCTTGTTTGCGCACGATCTCCGTGGCCCTGGTGGAAGCGTCCTCTGGAGCCGGGTGGGGACACCTCTGGTCGTGGGTGAACTTCGCGGTGAACGTCTCCAGGAGGCACCGGTCCAGTGGGGCCTCAGCCACAGAGCAGCCGCGAGTGCTGTTGCCAGGGCGCCGGCGCGCGGTTGCTAAGGGACGGAGCGGCCCGCAGCCTCGGGATGGCAGCCTGGGGCCCTACCGTGCCGCGCACTCCCAGAAGCCCAGGTAGGCCCCTGCGGGCCCTCTTGTGGCCGCGGCTGCCCCTTCACGTGCTGGGCGGCAGGGATCCCGCCCCCNGTTTTTCATGTGGACGTTCAGTTGTAACAGCATCATTTATTGAACAATAATATAACTGAACAATAGTGAGCAGGGTTTTTATGGGGTAAGGGACGGGGGTGTTACAGTCTTGAAAAGACTCTCCTTACCCTAGTAATTACTTACCTTGGAAACTTTGTGACATATGTATGTGTGGGCCTGTTTCTGGTTCCTCTGTTCTTTTCTTTTTTTTTTTTAAAGTTTATTTTTATTTATTCTGAGAGAGATAGAGCAAGTTTGGGGGGGGGGCACAGAGAAAGGGTCCCAAACTGGCTCTGTGCTGCCAGTGCAGAGCCCGGCGTGGGGTTCAAACCCGTGAAATGGTGAGAGCATGACCTGAGTCCAGGCTTAACCGACTGAGCCACCCAGGTGCCCCTGATTCCTCTGTTCTTCCACTGATCTCTATATATCCATCAGATGTCAGTACCTCCCCATCCTTGATAGGAGTCCTTGTCCTGAGGTTTAATTTGTCTAATAATAATAACATAGCCGCTCAAGACTTTCCTGTGACTGGTGTTGACATGGTGTATTTTTTCTATCTTTCGTTTAATCTAGATGTGTCCTTGTATTTAAAGTTTTTTTTTTTTTTTCTTTAACAGATATCGTATAATGGGATGTTGTGGTTATCTTATGGAGGTAGAATGGAGCCCCTGCCAAAAAAATTGGCTGGACATTGAGACTGATGATGCCAGGCATGCACGAAGAAGGTATGATGAGGTTTATTACTCAGATACTGAGGCCCCAGGTTTCAGTTACCGGAAGGGCTTTCTTGTGGTTCGGAGTTGGCCCTGGGTAGGCAAGTGCTCCCAGGTCAGGGCTGGCTTGGTTTGCACTTCCTGCATGTGCTGAGCGAGGGAGCTCTAGGGCTTTCTTGCCGCTGAGCCGGGATGTGGGTCAGAGGGAGGGAGCCTGGGACTTGAATGCTGTCAGTAGTCAGATATCAAACATGGAGCTGGACTGTGTGCCATCGGGTCTTGCTTTTTCTTGCAGTTTGACAATTTCTGCCCTTGAAATAGAGTGTTTAGATGATTAGTGTTTGCCGTAACTATGCCTGCGTTTGGATTTAAATCTACCACATCTGCCGTTTATTTTCTGCTTGTTTCATTTGTTGTTTTCTTTTTCTTTTCCTCACTTTTTTCTGATTGAGGACTTTTAGTATTACATTTTTAAAAAAGTGTTTGATAAGCTTGTTTTTTAAACAATATTTTTTTTAATGTTTATTTTTATTTTTGAAAGAGAGAGAGACAGAATGTGTGTGGGGCAGCAGCAGAGATACAGGGAGGCACAATCAGAAGCAGGCTCCAAGCTCTGAGCTGTCAACACAGAGCCGTACGGCAGGCTTGAACTCATGAACTGTGAGATCATGACCTGGGCCGAAGTTGGCTGCTTAACTAGCTGTGCCATCCAGGTGCCCCATAAACTAGTTTTTATTTTATTTTTAAGGGCTTATTTATTTATTTCGAGAGAGAGAGAGAGAGAGCTTGCACGCACAAGCAGGGGAGAGACAAAGAGAGGGAGAATCCCAAGCAGGCTGTGTTATGCCCGATTCGCGAGTCCCCAGAGACCACCAAGGAGCCGACACCGATGCAAGTACAAAAGGGTCTTTATTACAAGCTCGAGCAGGGGCTCACCTGTCTACCAGTGCAGTGGCAGCAGGGTGAAGCCCCGAACAATAGTGAGCAGGGTTTTTATGGGGTAAGGGACGGGGGTGTTACAGTGCACACGTTGTACGTATAGCATCATCACATAAGCACCAATCATAATTGTACAGAACCCATGGTAACAGTTTTGGCCATTCACTATCTGTGAGGTGTCCGTTACTTTTGGTGGGACCTTTCTACCTGTCCTGAGTTCTGGGGTCTATAAGCACAGTGTAATTTCCAATCAGTCCCCAGGGTTGTGGCTAGGCTCTGACTTCACTTGGACACAAAAAGCCTGTCCATTATCTGACCCTATCATCTGAGGAAATCTGTACCTTGGTAGGATGTCTTCTGGCAGCTTCTTTGCCACCACCTGTGCAGTCTCGTGTTTGGTGGGATATGCTTCAGTCCATCCTGAAAAAGTGTCTGCAAAGACCAGTAAGTGCCTGTAGCCATACCTGCCGGGTTTCACCTCAGTGAAGTCAGTTTCCCAGTAGGCCCCTGGGCGTCTTTCTCTTAGACGGATTCCAAGATTATGAGGGTTTCGGGTAGTGTTGGTTGACAGGCTCTGCGTTTGCTGACAATTTGTTCAGTTTTGGAGTTGGCATCTTTAAGGTTACCCTGGGCTCGGGGAGGGGCACCATCCCCTCTAGTCACTGTCTTCTCCCATAACTAGGATGGGGGCCTTAGGTCTCGGTTTCTTGTTGGAACAATCCTTGACCCAGTGCCTCTCTTCTCTGCAATAGGCATACTGATTGTGGCCCACGTGGGGTCTTTTCCCATCCTGTTTGGTTTCTTCCTTACCGTGTTCTTGGAAGGCCAGTTGCTTGAGATGGTGTCTTCAGTCGTCTGGATCTGCTGTGGCAGCCAGCAGTATCTTTGCCAGGTCCCGGTTCGGTCTCTTTTCAGTCCTAATTTGCTGATCTTCTGCACTTTCCCTATTATTATATATTCTCTCTGTCATGACCATTAAATCTTGGAGACTCTTTTCTCCAAGTCTTTCTAACTTTTGAAGCTTGCGGCAGATACCGGGAGCCGCTTGGTTAATGAAAGCCATCGCCACTGCCGATTTACTGGATTCGGCTTCCGGATCCATGGGAGTGTACTGGCAAAATGCTTCTATTATCCTTTCGAGGAAGGATGTGGGGCTTTCCTCAGAACCCTGACTAACATAAGCCTTGGCCATATTAGTGGGCTTGCGAGCTGCAGCCCTGAGACCTGCCAGTAGAGGCTGGCGGTACCCTAGGAGGCGCTCCCTACCTTCTGCTGTGTTGTAGTCCCAGTCTGGGCGGGTGAGGGAGAAGTGTGCGTCAGTATGCGCCTGGTCCGTTGTGGGGACCCCAGTGGGGCCAAGAACTACTTTCATGGCCTCACTTTGTATGCGTTCTCGTCCCTCAGTGGTGAAGAGAACTGCTGACAATCATCCCAGATGGGCTGATGAGTAAAAAGGACAGTTTCTAACAAATTAATAAGGGATCTAGGATTCTCAGAAAAGGGAGTATTCTGAGATCGCCAGTTACAGAGATCACTAGTGGCGAATGGCCAATAGTGGTGTGGCTGATTGCCTTGGGCATCGGGGGGGCCTGTGGTCCTCAGGGGGAGGGCAGTGGAGTCGGGGCCTTCTGGGGTCGCACCCGTTTCTCAGAAGTAACTAAAACAGGGGCCAATGCAGAGGAGGGCGGCACCTGGGGAGGTAAAAAAATGTTTAAGCCACGGACGGGGATCATCCATCGAGTCGGCCCAGACTACAATGTATGGAACCTGGTTCGGGTGGCCCGTGCGGAGCCGAGAGACCTGCTGTTCTACTCTGCAGATGGTATCCTGGTTAAAAGTTCCCTGCAGAGGCCAACCGACGTTCAGGCTTGGCCATTCTGAGGTGCAAAGAGTCTGAAACTTTCCCTTTTTAATTTTTACGGAGAGATTGTGCGTTTGAGCTCTAACTTCCTTGAAATGAGCAAGCAACAGATCTAGGGGCGTAGAGGGTGTCTATCCCATCTCATCAGTCTCAGTCGCCCAGTAATAAAAGTCCAGCAGACACAACTGACAGCCACAGATACACAGAGAGACAGATAACAAAGTTCGCCGCGCACAGACACACACAGAGACAGATAACAAAGTTCGCCGCGCACAGACACACACAGAGACAGATAACAAAGTTCGCCGCGCACAGACACACAGAGAGACAGATAACAAAGTTCGCTGCGTGGGGAAATGACACTGAAACTGGGGCGGCGGCGCTGCACACAGACACACACAGAGACAGATAACAAAGTTTGCCGCGCACAGACACACATACAGAGAGGCAGATAACAAAGTTTGCTGTGGAAAAAAAAAACTGAAACTGGGACGAAGGCTTTCGGTTGGATCGTGGACACAACCTGCCTTGTCCCTCTGAGCCAATACAGAATACAGGTTAGGGGCAGTCCGCTGGACGCTTCTTCCCCTCCGATACAGAAGGAGCCTGGGACGTCTTCCAGGTCTCCCGCGACCACGGCTCCCAGCGCGTCCGCCTTGACCACCTTTGGTCGCCTACTACAGATTTGTCTTGAGACCAGAGTTACACAGATAAACACAACAGAAAGAGATTCTTAACAGCTGGATGACCCTCCGGTTCGGGGGTCCTGGGGCTCCTGGGGCATCCCGGATGGGCCCCCAATGTTATGTCTGATTGGCAAGTCCCCAGAGACCACCAAGGAGCCGACACCGATGCAAGTACAAAAGGGTCTTCATTACAAGCTCGAGCAGGGCTCAACTGTCTACCAGTGCAGCAGCAGCAGGGTGAAGCCCCGAACAATAGCAAGCAGGGTTTTTATGGGGTAAGGGACAGGGGTGTTACAGTGCACACGTTGTATGTATAGCATCATCACATAAGCACCAATCATAATTGTACAGAACCCATGGTAACAGTTTTGACCATTCAGTATCTGTGAGGCGTCCGTTACTTTTGGTGGGACCCAATCATGACCTTTGAGAATCCTTTGAAAATGACCAATTATGAGGTGAGCTCAAAGGGCCTACGTGGGGTTTAGGCAAGCAGTGAGTGATTTGCTAGTTTGTACAAAGTAACTATCTATAGTCCCCAGCCCCTGACTCAGACTATAGGAATGTTACTCCTATATTTCTTAGCTTCTTTTGATTGGCTGACCTGAGGGTGGTCCGAGGGCGGCTTCAGCCTTGAGCTATCTGAGGCTTTTCCTGGAACTGGGGCTACATGCAGCCCGAGGTTACTCTTAATGGAGGCCAACGTTACTTAGGCTCCTCAGCTGCACACTGTCAGCGCAGAGCCAGACACGGGACTCACACCCATCAACCTTGAGATCATGACCTGAGCTGAAACGAGTCGGTACTCAACTGACTGAGCCATCCAGGCCCACTTTTAGTATTACATTTTATCTCCATCATTGACTTACTAATGGTTGCTTTAGAATCTACACTATGCATACTTAACCCTACACTGACCATCTTCAGGAACTATACCACCTCATTGTTAATGTGCCAACTTTCAGAGTGTGCTTCCATTTTGTGCTCTCCTCCGTTTTGCTATTCTAGTGATAGATTTTATTGCTGTTTCTTGTAAACCCTGAAATAGATTGCTGTTGTTTTTGCTTTAAGCAGTCAATTATCTTATAAAAATGAGCAAAAATGTCTTTTCTATTTACTCACAGTTTACCATTTTGGTCACTCTTCAGTACTTTCTGTAGATCTGAGTTTCTATTGGTATCATTTTCTTTACTGCTTAATGAATTCTGTGGGTGAATTCAAGTGGCTCTTTGGCTAGAAGTACGGAGGTGACTGGACTCCTTAGAGTACATATGATGGACCCGTGGGGATGTAAAATTGGATTTTCCTTGCCTTGCTTGAGACTCCAGGTTCACAGATAGAACCATAAAATAGCAAGCAAACAAAATTTTTTAAACCTTGGCTGTTCCGTAGTGTAGCGATCAGCCACACATGGCTTACATTACATTTAAATTAAAGTAAAAAAAAAAATCAGTTTCTGTATTTATTTCCATTATTTATTGGTGCATAAAAATTACACCAAAATGTGTGAGCTGAAAATAGTAAATGTTTCTGATCTGATTTTTCCTGTGGGTTAAGAATCTGGGTAGAGCTTAGCATCAGAAGCTATATAAGGAAACAGAACGTCCTTTCTTTAAAGTTAAAATTATCTCACATGTTTTCTTTTAGTGCCCCATGGCAAGATTCTGGTGGCATGAAGCATACTCTTAGTGATTGTGGGAAGTGTTGGGGAGATACACTTCAAAACTAAAGTGTTCTTCCAACCCAGAAATTCTCTTGACAAAGGGAGAAAAAGAAAACACATTTATTATTGAATAAGCATTAAACCAGAATGTGACGGGTATCACAGGCCATTCGCTAGGAGACTGCAAAGGCAGAAGGCAATCACATCCTGTTATAGAGCCAAGCAGATGTAACCTGTAACATACATGTTCTGAAACAATAAACAATAACTGGTCCTCAAGTAAGAGGACTTGATAGCACCCTGTGTCACATGCAGTTCACCCTAGATTCATCCGGGACTTGAGGTGACCATTTGTGTTAGCTACCTGGCTTTATCCAGAGGAAAAACAGACTTCTATCTTTAGGGTAGGAGGTAGTTTTTGAAACCTGGCCCTCTGACTTAGGTGCCTACCCTTCTACAAAACTGGGAGAGGGGCTGCTGGCTCCCATGGAGGTTACATTTCCAAGACCTGGTCCTTGAGAAAAGGCTTTCCTCATGCCATGAAGCTGACAGAAGACTAAGTCTTCAAAAGGGTGTATACACATTTCAAAGAGGAGAAAGTGCTTAGAATTACACATTTTGTAGAGTAAATGATGAGAAAAAGGAGAGGAGGGGAATCTCATATTCAATGGGAAGAGTTAAGCCTCTTGTTTTTAATTTGTTTTATTAAATGTTTTTTTAAATATTTATTTTCGAGAGAGAGAGAGACAGAGCAAGAGTGAGGGAGGTGCAGAGAGAGGGGGAGACACAGAATCCGAAGTAGGATCCAGGCTCTGATCTGTCAGCACAGAGCTCAAAGTGGGGCTTGAACTTGTGAACCAGAAGATCATGACCTGAGCTGAAGTTGGATGCTTAACCGACTGACTGAACCACCCAGGAGCCCTAATTTTTAATTTGTATTTGCCCTTACAGTTGTTGCCTTGACCTTGTGTTTTTCCATTTACTGTTAGGACAGTTAGTCACAGTCTAGTTATTACAGCTGTCGTATCTCACTCAAAAATTTAGGTAAGACAGTGTGGTCATAAATATACTTTCAACTCTCTTTCTCTTTGAAACATTACATTGTTTTCTTTATTATCATTGTGTTTACTGTCTTAACTGGTAGTACCAGATTTTTGGAAATCAAGCCAGCTAGCCCACTTATTAGAGTTATAGAGTGTAGAAAATGGTGAATCCTGTGGACAGTAGATTCATTGCAGAGTATTTTATTTCACGTGAGTCATGCCTTATTAAACCAAACCATGGCCATTTTGCTTGTAGCCACCCTATTAGAATATAAGGTACTGTTTCATCAGTTCTGAAGTGTTACTGGATTCCGGGTAGAGCAGCACTTCTCTCCCGGCTGCTTTATGTGTCTGCATCAGTTTTTGGAAGGGAGCGTTCCAGGGCACCGGGATGTGTAGGAAGCCCATCAAGGGTGTTTAGAAGATCTGGCTCGCTAGGCTCACATGGACTAATCCCCTGGGTTTTATAAATATTCCCTTATGGGGGCACCTAGGTGGCTCAGTCAGTTAAATGTCCAACTTAGCTCAGGTCATGATCTTACGGTTCATGGGTTTGAGCCCTGCATTGGGTTTTGTGCTGACAGCTCAGAGCCTGGAGCCTGCTTCAGATTCTGTGTCTCCCTCTTTCTCTGCCCCTCCCCTGCCCACACTCTGTCTCTCTCTGTCTCAAAAAAAAAAAAAAACTAAAAAAATATTAAAAAGCATTCCCGTATGATTCTATATTCATGATGCATCCTGCATCCCCAAGCCGATTGTAGTCCATTGCCACACTGGAAGCCTGTCACGGCGGGATGAGTCAGTGGAATGACTGGTTCTGAGTGGTGTCAGCATGCGTTGCCTTCCAGGCCATAGATGTGCCACTCTTGGAACGGGCATACACATCGCCTCCCAGGCGAAAATGCAGACAGTGCTCTGTCATCATGTTTTGTTAGGTAAAAAATACAGGTCAAAGAGTCCTTCTTAGGGAGAAAACAATTACATTATTAGTCTCAAGTGAAATATGAATCATCTTATTTTGAATTATGTGTGTGCTGGTCTCCACCCATTTGGGTAGACAGTGATCAGGTANTTCCCGTATGATTCTATATTCATGATGCATCCTGCATCCCCAAGCCGATTGTAGTCCATTGCCACACTGGAAGCCTGTCACGGCGGGATGAGTCAGTGGAATGACTGGTTCTGAGTGGTGTCAGCATGCGTTGCCTTCCAGGCCATAGATGTGCCACTCTTGGAACGGGCATACACATCGCCTCCCAGGCGAAAATGCAGACAGTGCTCTGTCATCATGTGCAGTTTCTCTTCAGTCTGACCGCTAAAAAAATGTACTGAAAATGCAAGCTACTATTTTTCTTAAAGTTATTGTTAGGTAAAAATACAGGTCAAAGAGTCCTTCTTAGGGAGAAAACAATTACATTATTAGTCTCAAGTGAAATATGAATCATCTTATTTTGAATTATGTGTGTGCTGGTCTCCACCCATTTGGGTAGACAGTGATCAGGTACAGAAACAATAGCAGTCTTAGATGTTCAGATTCTAGAAGGCCAGGGCCTGGCCCTGGGTTTCTTCACTCTGGGACAGCCCTGTCCTCTGGGCAGTCACACACACATAGCCACCTGGGAGGGGAGAACCCTCGGGGAGTTCTGGTCTATTCTATCTATTGTAAAATGTCTTCCTAAATTGTTGAATTTGCCTTTTTTTTTTATGGGATCCTTAGGTTTTTCAGATATTAAGTTTTCTGATTGCCCACCAGCTATTTTCTGATTGATCTCAGGTACTTACATGTAATATCCTGGATTCATACTGCTAGTCTAGTTCCAGGCCTTGAACTCTGCCTTGATCACTAACATTAGGATATTTTCCCAAATTTTGGCCTGCTTGTGTTTTGAGTTAAGTTCCCTTATTCTGGCCTTCAGGATGCTTGGCTTACTTATTTATTTTTTGGTCACCCTGTTATATATGGGAAGGCACTGCCTGATCTAGCGTGGCACACTGTAGGGACAGAATAATTGTTGGTCGAATGGCCTACACTATACTCCACATGGTGAGGCAGATAGCACATTTTTCAGATGTTTATTATGTCTTTTATAGTACAAATAGAAATGAGTTTTTACAGCACAAATGATAAGCTCCTGAGTGGCTTCAGGGGAGTACTCAGTCATTCATTGATTTGTCACATAGTGGCTGACCACCTCTGCATGCTCCGGGTATAATGGTGTAAATACTAGGACAGACTCCCTTTTCTGACGGAGTCAGTAGGACTCTACATTGAGGGTTTTCCCTAGAAAAGGACAATATCGTCTCATAAGGGACGATATTTATAAACAGAAATAGTTTGTGGCTTAGCTTTCGTCTTTGACTATTGTGCAAAGTGTATCAAAATCTGAACAAAAATAGCTTGAAATGCCATATGTTATCCAATGACATTTAACGGAAAATTATCTGGAAGTGAATTTTCCCATTAAACTTCTTCAAATTTCAAATTTCAAGTTAAATGTAGTCATTTTTTAACATCTTGATGACCAGTGAAGGCAACTTGGTAGATCACAGATCACAGAATTTCATTTTTTAATTTGCACTCTGATGATGCTTCTTGCTCCATATGACAGGAACCCTGGCTTGTCATTAAGAACGGTTAATGTCTATGAAGACACTGAGAATTGGCCCACAGTTGGTAAGAATGAGGTTGCTCTTAATTAAAAACACATTTAGTTAAGAAGCTTTTTCCACTCAAGTCCTTCCAGAAGTAATAGTAATTATGTGTGTTTTGTGCAATTCTCTTCCTCCTCCTCCTCAGCCCACTTTAATGAGGCATAATTTACATGAAACAAAATGCATGCACTGTAAGTGTGCACATCATTGATTCTTTTTTTAATTTTTATTTTTAAATGTTTTTATTTATTTTTGAGAGAGAGAGACAACGTGAGCAGGGGAGGGTCAGAGAGAGAGGGAGTCACAGAATCTGAAAACAGGCTCCAGGCTCTGAGCTAGCTGTCAGCACAGAGCCTGATACAGGGCTCGAACCCGCGAACTGTGAGATCATGACCTGAGCCAAAGTCAGATGCTTAACCGATTGAGCCACCCAGGCGCCCCTGCACATCAGTGCTTCTTGAAAATACAGACTCCTGCATAACCACCAGCTCATCAAGTTGTAGAGCATTCCTCCCACCAGAAATTTCCCTTGGACTCTCTTACCATCAGGATCCTCCCCAGCTCCAGCCCCAGGACACCGCTGGTCAGCTTTTCAGTCACCACGGGTTGAGCTTTGTAGATGTGGAAATACATCTATTCTGTGTTCTCTCTGTCCCGTTGCTTTTGCTCAGCATGGTGTGTGAGGTTCATCCTGCTGTGGGAGTCGATGGTTTCTTCCTGCCTATTACTGAGCACACTTCCGTTGTTTGTCCATTCACCTGCTCATGCACGTTGGAGTTATTTCCAGTTTTTGGCCTTGTGAATAAAGCTGCTGTGAACATTTGGGTGTAGTCCTTTCATGGATTCAGGTTTTCAGTTCTCTTGGGTAAATATCAGGGGGTGGAGCTGCTAGGTCATATGTTAAGTAAACATGTACTTTTTGTAAGAAATTGCCAGAGTGATTCCAGAGTGGTTGCACCTTTCTGTGTTCCCTGCCAGTAGTGTGTGAGATTTCCCGTTGCTCCGTATTCTCTCCAGCATTGATATTGCCAATTTTTAGAATTAAAATTAAAGTTCTGACCACTGTGTAATAGGTGTGAGGTGTACTCTGTTGGGGAGGAATCTTGAAAGCACGTAAATATCCATTCCTTATAAAACTTTTAATTTAGTCATTTACTTATTTATCAGTATGGAGTCATTAGATTCTGTTTTAGTGAATGAATTATGGTGTCTTTAAAAATAAAGACACAAGATTTGAGTCTTCTATCAATTCCTCTACACATGGCCACAGTGCAGGCAGAGGTAGCTGCCTGGTTCTCTGACTGGCCTAGAATGGAGGCAAAACTTTTCAGTTTTCATATAGGTATCAGTCGTTCCTCTACCTGATGTGACTCAGATGCCTATGAGCCTTTGTCTCATATCTGGTTTTCTCTGTGCCACTTCTGACATTATGATGGCTTACTGATTAGTCTCATTGTATCTACACTGTTCTTTTCTTCATCCATTTATATCATAGAGATAATATTTTTAAAATGCAGATTGATGATCTGCATCTCATCTTTGGGAAACAAACAACTGAAACTTGTTCTGGCTTTCCACTTATTTTAGGATAAAATAGAAAGTTGTGAACATGACCTACAGCACCTTTCATGTCTGGTACCAAATTACCTTCAGCCTTAACATGCTCTGCTCCTATTTTGAGTTTTCTTTTTAATATGATAGTATATTTTAAAATTATTTTTCCTAGGTATGGTGGGCCACTTATCCTCTGTTGAAACGAAAAAAAAGAAAAGCAACAAATAATTCGAATACATGTTTTATTGATAATTTGTTTCATAAGTGAAATTTAGACATGTAAGGGTCCTAGGTATCAACTAAATTCTTAAATAAATGTGGACTTTTAGGTTAATAAGTTTGAATAGTAGATACGAATTTTGAAATAGAAGGTACTATTTCAAATTTAGTAGAAGATAGAGTATTTAAAATATCCTTTTACTATATGTTGAACATTTTGTTCAAAGGGGTATTATCATGGGTAGATAAGTAGGTTTACAGGTATTTGTAGAAGGAGGGAGAGAGACAGACAACCATTACATTCTTAGTGATGACTATGAGATTGGAAAGGAAAAAAGAATTAAAGAGAATATGTTATTTTCAGCAAGCCATGTACTGGAAAACCTGCAATTCCCTGTAAGTGGAGGCAGGCTAGTTGTATCTAAGGAGAGGAGACTCTGCCCAGGAAGAGGATGCTGTTGGTCTTATTGTGCTTGATGAAGAACAGGAAGGGGTGATCACAGTGAAAACGGCGAATTGGTGGTGATGTTAACCCAACAATTACGACTGTAGAGGCTGCGGCCTCGGTGCCTTCTTCAGTCACCTCTACAAAGGACTTGTGTAGGACTTTAGACACCACGAGATCCAGTGTTCTTGTCATGCCCAAGAAGTTGGCTTTCTGTCCACTGAAGGCATCCACCATCCCCAGGGACATCAGCGCGTCCCTGAGGTCATAGGCCTCTTCCACCTTGAACCGGGGTAAATATAAATCCACCGGGCTCTCGCTCATATTCTGTGAGCTCGTCCACTCTGTTAGTTTCTCAGCGGTGAGTTGATCTTCAAGCTACAGCAATAGGGAAAGGGAACAACTGACATGATTCTCATTGGACAGCAAACATGATGTAACATTGGACTGAATTATAGAAAACTTTTAATAGTAAATGTACATACAGAAGATTCGAGTTATCACATCTTATCTAAGGAGGCAAAAATAACAGTCATAAAAATATATTTTACAGTTGAAAAATGTACTATATATTCACAACTGTGTTATATTTATGTATCTATGTATACATAAATATGTATGCATATGTATACATATATACACGTGTATATAGGGATATATGCATACATGTGTGCATAGCAGAATTATTAAAATTATCTTGTAAAAATGAACTATGTTTCTATTTTGTATGCCTCCCACGTGACATGCTTCATTTTCAAATAGACTTATATACATTACTTTTTACGCCCTAATTTAAATAATCATTATAGTATAGGTACTACTTTTCTTCCTTTTTCTTGCTTCACCTATTTGTAAACATTTCTCACATATATATTTCTCTAAACAAGTTTAAATTGTTACACAATATTAACACTAAATTGGTATTTAAAGTATACATATTTTTAAGCATTCACACTGTGTCAGTCCCTGTGTTAAACTGTCGGTAATACGAAAATGCGTCATTGTTCCTTGTTCTGAATTTTTCAATAGTTTAGGCTCCTTGCCTTGTTTGGATTCATTACCCTAAGTTAAAATCCCAGGACTGGGATTCCTGATGTCATTGATCATGAGGATTGCTGAGCTGGAGTATGAACAGGGTCATGGCCCTTCGCAGGTACTTCCATATTGCTTTGCCTGAGGATTGCCAAAGCCCGGCATTAGTACAGGTCTCCTTTGGATACAGCAAGTTCATGGGGACCTCAGCAGCATCACCGGCTGTTGGAGTCACTGCGAGCTGCCATGTTCAGATTGTCCTTCATACGCCAGATACCGTTGTTGGTATTCTTACATACTGACTTCATTGTAACAATTTTAAGAAGAAAATTCTAGACCCTCCACACACATCTTTTTTGTTTGTTTGTTTTACTCTGAGCAGTGAGACTCTGAATGACTTTTAAACTCCTAGCAACAGAATACTTCTAAACTGAAAAGCTAAATCTGTTTGTCGATTGTCTGCAAAGCCATTGTGATTTAACGTTTAAAATGTACCCTTTGTTGTTTTAATTTGCTCGTTTTGTGTATGAGTGAGCTTGCAAATATTTCCATGTGGCACCTACACAAGAGTGTTTATGTCCTTGTCTTCACATGAATAGACTGGGATATATTAGAATTCTTATGGTTGCAAAATATTAATGTTAGCGTACCTAGGTAGGTTTCTCAGAATATTAATGGAACCTGTGATGTTGAGATTTTCTGTATAATCTTCCACATCACGCTGTGATTTTTAAGATATTTACTTTTTGGATACCGGATTTTCCTTAACAAATCTTTTTTAGGCTGTTTGCAGAGAAGAAACCACGTACTCTGTACTTGAACTCTGTCAGCCGCCACCACCTGCCTGTGATCATTGCTGCAATGAACGACCCGTACAAGCACTGTCCTGCTGGGAAGTTAGGCAATAGTAGGAAGAATCAGAGGTACAAGATTTTACCTTCTGCAGACCATCCACTTCATTTGGCAGCAGCAAGATCATGCTTAGATCCTTGCCTTTGTATGGCATTTCCAGAACCTGGGCCTGTACCTCCTCCAGTGAGGTGTAATTAAAGACCGCGGACTGTTTCATCATCTGCACGGGTTTACTTGTCTCCTGAGGTAATTGATGGGGCATACAAATGCTCAGTGAGGTATTATTCAAAAGAAGATAATACTATTGAGGTACCAAACACATCCTCCTCCTAAGAGATGATAGGGGAAATCTGTGAATTCGGGACAAGAGTTTCTTGGAGTATCCCCCAAGTAAATAAGGTCAAAAAATAAGAGGATAATGAGCCATGACCAAGTCTGTTTTCTACTTGCGGTTGTACTACACGCTATCAGATAGGAGTTGAAATGTAACATTCCATGTATGACTGTGTTACATTATTATAAATAAATTACAGGGGCACCTGGGTGGCTTAGTCTGTTAAAGCATCCGACTTTGGCTCAGGTCATGATGTCAATCAAGGTTCTTGAGTTCAAGCCCCGCATCGGGCTCTGTGCTGACAGCTAGCTCAGAGCCTGGAGCCTGCTTCGGATTCTGTGTCTCCCCCTCTCTCTCTGCCCCTCCCCAACTCATGCTCTCTCTCTCTCTCTCAAAAATAAACAAACATTTAAAAAATAATAAATTATAATACCTTGTTTAGCCAAAATTTTTCCTCCACTGTATATTTTTTATCAAATCTCTTGTCCCACTGGCCTCTGAAATAGACTGCATTCACCAGAACCAGAACAGTAGCATCAAGACTTCCTTGGGGAAGCATATCCTTGATTTTTCCTGCAAAGGAAAGAACATAGAGGTCTGCCACGGAAGGACAAGTGGTTTGTTTGGAAGATGCTTTGAAAGTTAACAGTCGATCCTTAGTTATTTGCACAAGTCACCACTTGAGGGACTCTGAGCAGTAGTTCTCCAGCTAGAGCTTTCCTCGTGGCACCAGCTGGATGGAGTTGTCCTTGCTGCGGACACCGCTTCCTGTCATGGGAAAGGGGTTCAGATTCTCTGTTTTTGCAGGGCCTCAGTCACCTCACACTGCATAGGGATACATTGATTTCAGCTACTCTTACAAGTGACTCCACCCCCCACTTCCCTCCCTCAGTTCTTCCACACCTCCACTCTTCACTCCTCCCTCCCTTCCTTTCTGTGTTTCAGCTTTGGGCTCACTACTGTAAGGAAATCGGGCTTGATTGTTCTTTAGGACAAGTGGCATGAACTCTCTGATCTGAAACATACGCCCGCCCTAGGCTGTCAGACCCTAATCCCTGCGGGGTCTTCCTCTGGATTCTCCACTTTGGGGATTGAGAGGATGTGAACCCAAGATGGGGTCAGAGCAGAGTCTTGAGATTCACAGATATACTGTCATCTCTGGCCCCAAGCAAACCCAGATTGCCAGCCGTGTTTCCTTGTACTTATCTTTCTGTTGTACCTCCTGGGCTCCCCTTGTCGCTCTTCACATTTACGTGGACCATTCCTTCATCAGCGGTGCCCTTCTCCATCGTCTCTGCAAAGCCACCCCCCACCCCACTGACACCCCATATGGTGTCAAGAACAGGTTTCATGCACAGCAGGGACTCAAAAGTGTTTTCTTTTTTTTTAATGGGAGCTCTCCCATACTCTACCATTAGTTTGGCTCTCCACCCAGGAATTAATCTTCTTACGACTTTCTTCTGCAGCGTTTTTGAAATCAACAGATTCCGCACTGGCTAGGTAAAATTTCTTAACATTATCCAGATATTCCTTTGACATGGGAAGGAAGAAAGGATGAAAAGAAGAATTAAGAGTAATTTGTCAGTATGTATGTATTTCCAAGTTAGTTATCTTCAGTCTTGACAAAATATAGTACAAGAAATCTGAACCCCGAAGAAATCTACTTTCTCTTGCCCATGCATATTTTATACAGTTACCATGTGGGTAACGTGAAAAGGAAGTACAGGCTGGTGCAAGAATGAAGTCTTTGAAAGGCAATACCTTCTGCACATAGGCTGGTGCAGCAGAAGCTGTGGGTTGCAGACTGCAAAGCATGATGCCCCAAAGGAGATGATATGCTTTCTCACCAGCACTGTCAATCCTTAGGGGTCTCACCTTTGCTTATGTCTTCCATTTTGGCCATTCAGTATTCCCTGTACTTCCCCCAGCCCTCCTTAGAGACTCAAGCCTGCCCCCTCATCAGTATGGTCCATCAAAATGTATACTAGGTGACTGAATGGTGTCAGATCATGAGGGGCATCTCATGACTTCCTTTGCTACTGAGCCTCCTCTTGGGTTATAAAGTAACCCTCAAGCCCACACTCTGTACGGGCAGATTGTCAGGTTCTAGGGCACTTCATTTGGTTATGAGTCGAGACAAGGGAGTCTTGCACCCTGTGTAAATGCTCTCCATGTGGGTTAGCCAGTTTCATCTGCCTTATTCTTTCCCATTTAGTTATTGAAAGACTAATGGCTCAGGATTCAAATTAAAGGTGTGGAAGGCCAGGTGAAACTTACTTGAAGAAACGGGTACTTATTGTCTCCATAGAACTTGTTGACAATGTTCAGTTCATATGCATCAGTGGGTTTCTTTAATTCAGTCAGAAGCTTTTGAAATTGGTGGTGCATATCTCCCAACTTTTCAACCTTCAAATGTCAAAAAGTAAGCTCATTGTATTCTCTGTCAACGTAGATATAAATACTAACTCCGTGTTAATCTGTTCGATCCAAAGATAAAGTTTGGTATTCCCACAGGTGACATTCCTTGTTATTCCCTGATTTTTGGTGGATTTACTTAAATATTCTTCAAAACCTTTACATTCAGTCTCTTCTAGGAAATTCTTTCTTCCTGCTCTAAATAATCCCGTCTTCACTTTTGAACTGCAGATGTGGTACCATTCCACCATTGGATTGTCTTCTGATTGTACAAAAGATTAGGTTAAGCTTCCCAGCTAAATTTAAGCTCCCCAAGGACTAGAAGCATATTTCAGTTTAGCAGCCATCAGTGGTGTGGTAATGTTGGATTTGTATATTTCAGTTACGTTATGACATGAAGCCTTGTGCCCTCCTAGATGGTATTATGTTCTAAGACCTATTGACCGTGATCGTCACTCATGGTGGTCATATTCTTAAGTGTAGGAAAAGTATGCGCCTGGTAAGTAAGGGCTTTACATTGGTATCTCTGGGTCTTTAGACTACTTCAGATGAAAAAAAGAAACTTCAAGATTAAGTAAACTTTCTGAAGAGACATAGGTTGAGGAGCCAGTTTTTGAGCCTAAGCCTGGCTGAATCCAGAAACTTCCACTTGCTAGCTAAGAGTTTTGGACCATAAGGCTATAAACTGTATAACTCATATAATCGTTTTCCGAAATTTACTTGGATGTGTGCTTATTCCTGTTAATTCCATTTATGAATTAATTAAAATGATATCATCTTAGCAACAGGATTGTGATTACTGTAATTATTGTTATTCTATGATAATAATACATAAAATTTATCAGGGTTTCCAGTAATCTAGGCACGGTTGTAATGTTTGGCATCTGTTTGTATGTATGGAGGCAGAGTCCTTTATTATTCCCAGTTCACTGGGATGAGGTCACTGTGCCTCGGAGCAGTTGTGTCTTGTTCATGTTCCCCAGTGTGAATAGCAGAGTAGAAATTTGAAGCTCTTTAGGCACAGTACTGATCTCCCCTCTGGAGCCAAAAACATGAAATAAATAAGTATGTAATATGAAATGAGAAACAATTCTGTCCAATCTATTTTGCCTAAGATTTTTCCCTAAAAGTTGACTTTTCACAGTTTATCTGAAATTCCCTTTTAAAGTAGGACCCTCCTGGATGTGTGAGTCTCCTTCCAGACCCCAGTGCTCCGTGACTCACATGATCTGTCGTAGTTGCTCCATGCGTGTTCTTTGTGGCTTCGTTAAAGTGAAAGACCTAGAAGAGGCAGGAAGTGGGACAAGAAAACTACTTAAAAGATCTGGAAATAAAAAAGGAAGAAAGAACCCAAATACAAACAAAGCAAAACCCCAAACCAAAACCAAAACCAATACACAAAGGAAAAAGAGAAAACTGCGGTGTAAGCATTTGCTCCTTGGAAAACCACAGCAAAGCTGACTGATCACCAGCCACTTCAGAGAATCCTGTTGTTACTCAGTGCCCAGGAAATGTGAGGACGTTTTCCATGGATTTAAGTCAGCACCTCACTTCTACCATTATTCTTCCATTTAAGCCTCTCCTCTACTTGTCCTGCAATTGTGGGAGTTCATCCCAGCTCTCAGAGGCAATCTAGGTACAGGGAGGCAAATGGGGCAGAACCCAAGGGAAGGCATGTGCCCCCTCTCCCCCCACAGCTCTGTGCTCACAGTCATGGGGATGCTTGCCCCGCCTCCTGTGCTACACAACCGGATCTGTGGTCTTCTGCACCCAAGCCAACGGAGAGATCCGTCTAAGCTGGTCATTGTGTAGGAAGCCAACACCTACCTTCTCAATTTGGAGGGCAGTGTTTCCTTTGGCTCCTAAATGGGTCATGGCTAATGCTGCTGAGATGGAGAGAGGGGAGTAGAAGATGTTGTCATCCTTCTTTGCTATTTTGAACTGTTGGAACAGATCCCATGCGAAGTGGGTGTTTGCTTCACTGAGTGAATTCATGGCGACCTTGGTGTGACCTGGAACTGTGACCTGGAACTCCTAGAAAGCATCAGATTCATATTACGACTTTATGGAAGGGAGGGTTGGTTAGTCTATAATGAAATTTTCTTAACAAAATTTTTTAAATGTTTATTTTTGAGAGAGAGAGAGATATCTGAGAGCTAGAGAGCTGGGGAGAGGCAGAGAGAGAGAAAGAGAGAGAGGGAGACACAGAATCTGAAGCAGACTCCAGGCTCTGAGCTGTTAGCACAGAACCTGATATGGGGCTTGAACCCATGGACCACGAGATCATGACCTGAACCGAAGTCAGACAATTAACAGACTGAGCCACCTGGGCACCCCAGTATAATGAAATTTTCTTAAAAGAAATGACTTCTCTTTGGATTGTGGGATTCTGGCAACTAAAGGCTTTCTTCCTTTTACTTTTTAACCCACAAGGGGTTATGTGTAAATTTCATAATTAGACAACTATCAAAATTACTGTATATAAAAACAACTTTTGTGAAAATGTAACGGCACATCTTTCTTTCATTACTGGCAGGACTAGGCCTGGGTAGAAAATGGTTATTGCAGATACAAACAGAGATTCAGGTAACAACATTCAGCCGGGTCCCATGAGGCAGCTCTCTGCCTTTTCCTGCAAGGTTCCGTGGGTGCCAGATTCTCTCCCCCCAACCCCCACCACACATGGTCCTCAAGGAGCATGGTTTAATCAGAAGTAAATAAATAAAGGATAAATCAGATGAAAAAGATCTTTCCAGTTCTACCCTGACAGAGTAAGTACAATACAATCGCATAGAATGAAATAGATGCATGCTATAAAACACATCATTATCGGTATTTTCAGAAATGATTCGGGCTACTAAGTGGAGCAGCTGCAGGCTCTTACCTGTGTTCCTGGAGGAAGCAGAGGTGGGCTGGGATCCTGTCAGCCTGTGTATGGTGCATGGGGAGATCCTGAATATATACCTCCTTCCTGCTTTCTTCTCTTCCTCGTTGCAGTCGGTATTTCAAGTAAATCAACTTTTGATTTCTTAATCAGGCCACCTGACATGTATCCACTCAAAATATTTATGGGGATAAAACATGATTATTCCATTACTGTACTTCCTTTTCACATGCAGCAAAAAAACCTGCAGCCCTGCAATCCTCGGCTCTTAGGAAATGCATGTAGGTGTCTTTTCTAATACCAGCGAGGATAGAATTAAAATCCCAACTTCCTCTCATGCACCTGCTACATCCACCCGGAAATAACCTTAATAAAGTCTTCTCTTGGATGTTGATGTCTTTAAGGCCCACATTAAACAGAAACAGTGAAAAAGCTTAACATTTTCTGTCTCCTGTTCTGAAAACAAGCTTGTTCTACCTGTCCATTTCCTTACTCGGTATAACCAGGAAAATAGCTCGAGTTCTGTCGAAAGCGCTCCTGATGAGGTGGCCCAGCTGTAGGCAGAGAACAAGAGTCTTTTGTCTTCCCCTAAAGGCTGCACCTTGAGAACTGTCCTTGTTCCTGCCCCCCAGGCCCCCTTGCAGCCAGTCCCAGATTTTCTCTGTGTTTGAAGGTCAGTGGGGAGCTCCTTTACCTTGCAGTGTTCACATGCTCACTATGAGAAGAATAATCGATATAAACAGNGCTGTGCAAACATTGCCATCTCCTTGCTGTGACTGCCATCCAGAGAGGCCGGTGCGGCTCCCGGCAAGTGACAGCATTCTAATTTTTTTATATAAATATGAATCAAAAATAGATTGTGTGAGCTCCAGAATCATGACATTTCTCTGTCACTTGCCCTTCGCCATACTGGTTTCATATTCATGGACTGGACACCACAGTTAACAGCTTGTAAGAAAAAAAATGAGGAAAAGGTGTTCTTTTTTTTTTTTTAATGTTTATATTTATTTCTGAGAGAGAGAGAGAGAGAGACAGTGTGAGCAGAGGAGGGTCAGAGAGAGGGAGACACAGAATCTGAAACAGGCTCCAGGCTCTGAGCTAGCTGTCAGCACAGAGCCCGACGTGAGGCCCGAACCCACGAACCGTGAGATCATGACCCGAGCTGAAGTCAGACGCTCAACCGACTGAGCCACCCAGGTGTCCCAGGAAAAGGTGTTCTTAGAATGCCACGGTCAATTCTGCTGTCACTGGAACCTTATGCTGCTCATGTGCATAGATGGAATAATATTAAAAACTAGGCTCCTTTCAAGTGGGGATGGGTATTTGCTCATTTACACCTTTAATAGCTTATTAAGGCAGATCTCTTTGTTATCCCCATTTCACAGATGACAGAAATGAGGCACAGAGCAGGTGAATAAAGGTTCAGGTTTCTAGGGGTAGTGAAGTGCACAGGTGAGATATCCAGGCAGATAAGCTGGCCCTGGAACCTGAATGTATATCCGATCCACAGTCCATACTCCGGTTAGACAGGCTTTGGGTTTGAGCTGACATAAATCCTTGTGTTTAAGTGAAAAGAACCTTCTGCACTCTCAAAAGAAGATAATGTCCCATAAATTCAGAAGAGGTGAGGTTCAGTCAGATACTAAGTCCCACAGTCACCAGGGGAGAGGGCTGGGCTTTCAGGTTCCCTTTTAGGGCTCCATCCTGAGACAGCCAAGAACAGTGAGTGGGAGAATCAAATCGGGGTGGTTTCCTTTGAGTGCGAGGCTCAGAGAGAATCAAATCATATCCAGCCCTCCCTTCCCCCAGACCGCTTTCTCAGGCTGGGGTTTAGTAGATATGGACAGGGAGGGTGGGAAAAGAGGCAGACTAAAGAAAGTGTTTTTTCCCCGAGTACACTGTGCCCTGAAGCCTGCCTGTGGCGGGAGAGGGTGGTTGTTGGGGGCCATCCAGCACAACATCTGGCCTGCCATGAGGGTAGGGGCTATGTGTACCGTGGATCAACTTTATGGTTCACATACTATAAGCTTACTTTTTTAAAATGTAAAATTCGCTAGTTTTTAGTACAGCAACAAGGTTGTGCAGATCACCATGATTTAATTCCAGAACAATTTCATCAACTCCCCTCCCGGCCAAAAAAGAGACTCCTCCATGATGTCTTTTACCACAGCCTCCGGAGACCACTAATCTACTTGTCTCTGTGGATTTGTCTGTTCTGGATATTTCACTTAGATGGACGTGCACAGTGTATGGCCTTTGTATCAGTTCCCTTCCACTGAGTGTGGTTCACCCATGTTGTAGTATTATTGGTGCTTCATTCCCTTCCATGACTGCATAGCGTTCCGTCACATGATAACAGCACTGTTCGTGATCCATTCACATGCGAGTGTACTTTTGGGTTTTGTTCACCCTTTGGCTATTGTGAATAATGCTGACGTGACCTTTCATGTAGAAGTTTCAGCATGGACGTATGTTTTCATCTCTTAGGCATATACCTAGGAGCGAGCTCGCTGTCCTATGGGAAGTCTGTGTTTGACTTTATATGCCATTTTATATTCCTGCCAGAGTATGATGGGCTATGTATGGGAGTTCTGATTTCCAGCACGCTTCTCTAGCACCAGTGACTGTTGTGGGGCCTGTCTACCACTTGTCGAGGACAGGGTCTTTTGTCTCGGCACATCACAGATTCACAGGAAGATTCACCTACAACAATGTCCCGGGAGCTCAGAAGTTGGAGGTAGGGGGTGGAGATAGGTGCCCCGACCCCTCAGGCCGTGCTGCTCTTAGGTCTCCTCCAGCCCTCTGCGTGGAGTGAATCCCTGAGTGGGACTGTTCTGTAACAGGAGCCCTGGAGTTGGGACTGGGTGAGGGGACGGGAGGAGGCACACTATTGGGGTTTTGATGAGGGAGTGGGTCCAAAGATCGAAGCCTGTGACGAGAAAAAGACCATGATGAAAAACTACAAACACGAGGAATGGGAGCTTCTCAGTCAAGGGTGAATCACAGGCTGTTGTCGCCAGATAGAAATGGGGGTTCCTGGAGGAGGAGCAGGAGCAGGAGAGGTTTCTCCGGGTTCCTGGAGAAAGGGACCTGACCTCAGAGGACAGAATAAAGAAGCTCAGGCTGGGCTTGGAAGGAAGAGATTTGGGGACAGTGTGGGATAACTTGGCCTTGGAGGGAACTTCTGACCAAGGCTGCATTCTCCTGGGACTAAGCTGCTAAGATTGGTCACGCAGAAGTGAGTCTGAGGAGAAGGGAATCATTATAAGGACTGGGAGTTTGCTTAAAGTTAGAGAGAATCTGGGCTCAAATAAGAAGTAATTTCATACTTTTCTTCTCTTCCCAAAAAGTATTCCTGGCATGTAGTAGTAGGAAGCATTATGACATCCTGACGTCTTACACTGTCACAGAAGACTCACCAATCCTCAGAAGTTTTTGCAGGTGATCACCTGCCAACTTGTATTTTTGGGCATTTTCTAAATACACACCAATGTCATTGGTTTCAGGAGCCCAGGAACCCAGTAAAACTCAGGAAGGTACACTTTCAGGAGTCATCCTGCTATTTCTAATGCCTTGATAGGTTGGTTAAGAAATATCCCCTTGGTTTTCCTGAACCTTATTTCCTTGTGAAGGGCATGATTTGTTAAGTTGCACATGCTACGGGAAATTTATTTCTTCCTTCTTACGAAGCATGTCGTTGTGTCTGTTTACAGGGAAACTGGTGAGTGGAGACTAATCATCCAGTAATAGAATATCTGCCAATTACTGTATTCCTGTAGACCCAGCTATGTATGCATTGAATAACATCAGAAGGGGCTAATGAGCTTTGTGAAAAAATGTCACAGAGGAGAACTCATTCCAATTGGATTTAAAAAGACATCAGTTAGGGAATTGGTCTCCTAGGTAAGTCTATCCCGGGAGACAGACAGATCCATATTGCCTCCACCCCGTCCGCCATTCCCACGCCTCCAGCACCACCCAGGACAGTCATCCTGCTCTTTCAGTTAAATCCAAGACTGTTCCTTGTTCTCCTCTTACAGCTCCCTCCCTGATTCATGGTGGCGCTTCTGTTCTTTCGCCACGAAACTGCAGTGAAGGTGTAGCTCCTCCTTGTCATCTTCCTCTTCGCTTTTCTGAAATAATGGATTTTCCCCATGACTGACTGCATGCCACTCGATCTTTTCTCAGGGGCACCTTCCCACTCCCCCATCTTCATACTGTGAGGCCGGGACATACGGTGTTCTCTTTGATTTCCACTGCTTTTTCTAGTCATTGCTCTTTTCCTTTCTTCAACGACCTGTTTTCGGTTTCCAGCCATGGAAGTCTATCACCATGTGCCCACTAACCGTCTTGTGTGTTACTCCTTAGTATTCACTGTGTAATCTGTTACCTCTGCACCCTTTTATGGTTTTAGCTCTTCATCCTCAGTGCTTCCAGTATTCCGGGTGACTTCAAAACTTTCATAGTCAACAAATGGAGTCCGTATTTTATTTTACATTTCCGTTTTAGCTGAATATCCTTCTTTGTGAAAATCTTCTCATGTCTTTTGCCCTTTTCGTCATCGGATTCATGATGTTTCTTACCTATTTGCATATGCTCTTTATATAAAGTAATGTTAATCATCGCTGATGCTGTCTTTGGAGTACCAATGGAGAGGCAAAGTTCTAGAGGGCTAAAGAAACTTGAATACATGGGATATTTGCTGGGGATTTAATTTACTTTTCCAGTTCTACCCTTTGCTCTTTCAACTTCCTGTGGGTCCCAGAGCTGAGTCATAGACAAATCAAAGTCTTGTTCTCTGACAGACACTTGCCTTTGGCCAGTGGGAGGCAACAAGAGTCACCTAGTTTCCTCTCAGCTAGACTGCCAAAGGATGGGTGCATTTCTTTCCCCAAACCACAAATGCTATTGGGAAACCTTTTCTGCAGCTACAGCTATTCTCTGGATTTTGGTAACCACTCCTTTTTCTATAGGTCTAGGGATGGCAGTGTGTCTCCACTGTCACTAACCTTGTGATATTCACCATCTTTTCTCTATTTCTCTTAGACATGACTATACATTATATAGTTTCCTTATTAAACTTTCATGAATTGTCCATCTTGACTGCCATTTGTTTTCTGCTAGGCCCTTGACTAATACGGCAAGTAAATTGCTTTCAGAAAAATACCTTCAAATGGAAATCAGGTTGCTCACATATTGAGAAGCACATGCCGAGGGCAAACAGGGCATTGGCACCTGGCAGCAAGTTGCCACTGATGGAGGCAAGACATAAAGTACAGTGGGAAGGTGTAGGGACATCAAGTGGCTGTGGTGCTTAGTTGCTGTGGCGACAACAGTGATTATAAAAATTGTAGGATCAGCTGCGTACTCATGATGGGCCTGGGAAGTTCAATTCCAACTGAAATCTGAAACATGTTTTCTGTGGATCTTGACAAGTAAATACTAAAAGATACAATATGTTTGTAGTGATAAGATGCTTCATCTTTCTAGGAAAATGCAATTAAAACAACAGTGAGATTAACACCAGTAACAATTTTTAAATACGATTGGTGTTATGTGGAAGAAGAGAATTACTGATAAAATCTTGGTGAAAACGTTAGTACCACTACTTTGGAAATATTTGGCAGTATGTGCTTAAGAGTCAGTAGTTCTCAGGATGCCTGGGTGGCTTAGTCAGTTAAGTGTCTGACTCTTGGTTTCAGCTCAGGTCATGATCTCACAATTTGTGGGTTTGAGCCCCACATTCCACGCTGTCATTGTGGATCCTGTCTGGGATTCTCTCTCTCCATCTCTCTGCCCCTCCTCTGCTCATGTATACTCTCTCTCTCTCTGAAAAATAAATAAATAAACTTTAAAAAAATAAGTCAGCAGTTCTCTGTTTAAATATAGTACACCTTAGATGTACCCACATGCTGTGCTCAAGAGACACGTGTAAGGGGGTTAATTGCAGTACAGTTGGTAATGGCAAAAAGTAGAAACAATTTAGATGTATATGAATAGAAGACTAAAGAAAAGAAACCATGCTGGATTCATCCAATGGTATGTTGTGCAGCAGTGAATGTAAGTGAACCAGATATTCATGTATCAGAATGATGCATGAAGATGATAGATCTTCAAACATAATGTGCAGTGGAGAAAAACCATGGTGAAAAGATGTGTAGCTATCATTCTTTTGCAGTGTGGGTGGGGAAAGTAGGGAGATTGATCATCGAAATGTAATTCTAGGGAGCTAGGGAGCATGTCTGTTTCAGAAATGGAGAAATGTCATTGCATATCATATAGTGCCTATTTGTGATCAGAGATCATTAGCATTGAGAGCCAACTGCTCTTAGATAATTTGTCCAAACACTGAGCCACATCAAAAACGTCTGGTTTGTCCTTTCAGGCTTGAGGTTTAGCTAGATGGGTTTAGATAGCTCATATATTTCCATATCCATTGTACTCTAACCCCATTATACCCTGTAAACCTTTCTGCTAAAGTCCGTGTGTGGTTTCATCATAGTCTTCTGATGGCCCTTTATCCAGTCCTTGACAGGGGATTTTCTGAATTATTTGTCAACATTGACTCATCTTCCTTGGGATTCTACCTTTAGTGCTCTACATCTCTGACCCCCTTCCCCCTCCTCCCTCTCAGATGCAGGTTTCTGCTGCTCCTGGGGGTCTTCTGCAGGCACTCCCTCTCCAGCCAACCTGGGCTCCCTCCCCATTATGCTTCAGTCCATGAGTTCCATGGTCCATTTCTCTCAGTTTAGAGCATTCCCTCCCTTCCTTCCCAAGCCTAGTGCCATTCATATAACCCTTCCTTTTCATTAGCTTTGGGTTGATATTTGTCATTTTGATTGATTGGTATTTGAAATAATTTTCATCAGTTCTGTTTTAAAATATAGTCTATTACTTTTCATCTTTATCAGAAAATTTACACTGATTTCCACCCCTTCCATTATGAGGGTTCTGTTGATGTTTCAGTAGAATTAGCATGTCTTTGGAACACAAGGAGAGATCATTTTTTTCTGTGCTCCAAGTCTAGCAGTAATCAAGAGCAACTGATTACTGGCTGTTTACATTCAGACGAATGTTTCTTGAACATTCATTTTGAATTCAGGTGTGGTTACATAATATTTGACCATCATATTTTTAAGCATCTTTAGTGACCCGTTCTCCATGCAATGGGTTCTTAGTTATTTTCTCTGACATTGTGGTAGGCTACATGCATGGTCTCAGCACAGGGCCAGAAGTAGGGAAGTCACTGACAAGGGAAGTTTGCCAAGATTCCTTTACATTCGGGTGACAAGTGACTTAGTAAGCCTCATAGCCTGAGCCAGAATTCCAAGACCATCCTATCACCATACACTGCCTATCTCATTAACTCTGGAACAAGTCTCTGCATTCTGGAAATGACCGTGACTATAACATTAGCCTCCCCGGGACTGCCAGGAACAGTTATCATCACCTCCTTCAGCTTCCTGGTCACCCAAGCATGACAAATCTCCTTTCATACGTACCAGTAATTATACACCACTGCACATGAAACTCCTGGCCTTGAATTATTCTTGTGATGTCCTCCCTACACTATGAGGATCTCTTGACAAAACATGTTAACTAATTGTACTTTAGGTAAAAAAGAATTGTTCCTGAAATTCAGGGCAATAAGTTGAATTTTGGTCAGTATTAATTGGATTTACAATAATATTCCAGTGATTCTTGGAAGTACATGTGCTTCTTTAAAAGTATGTTTTATTTGTTGACATACTCAGTGCTTGCTCTGGCAAGTTAAGATTATTCAGAAACGTAGGCAGCAGAGTACGAGAGGGAACTCCTCGTCCACTCTCAGGCAGAGTAGTGGATTCCTAGGACCACCATCATAAAGTATCTAAAAACTGTGTGGTTTAAAATGACCAAAGTGTATTCTCTGACACTGGTGGAAGCTAGGACCATAAAATGAAGACGTTATCAGGACCATGGTCCCCTGAAGATTCCAGGGGAGACTCCATGCGTCTTCCAGCCTCTGGTGGCTCCTGCTGTTCCTTGGCTTGTGCATTCAGCCTGTGCCTCTGTCTTTATATGATCTTTTCCTCCATGTGTCTCTTCTCTTCTTGTAAGGGCACTGGCTATTGGATTAGGACTTACCCTAAGCCAGTATTACCTTATCTTAACTATGGCTGCAGAGTTTGTATATCTAGATTAGGTCATACAGTGAGATACATGGTAGACATAAAGTAAAGGTGACTTTACTGTACTTATTCAGTGCTTACTCAAGTCCACTACTGTTAACGCTCCCTTAGTTGAAGTAAAACCATTTAACAGCTGAGAAGAAACCATCTAGCCATTTTTCCATGAATGGAAGACGCCTACTGGTATCCATGTGATCCTGAGTAAGCGCGAACAGCCCAGTCACTGGGTAATCCCTGGGCACCAGACTGTACTTCATGATTATCTATTGAGGGTGCTGGGGCCAAGATTGTAGGTGTTAGGACTGACACAGCAAATGGACAGGCCATGGCGCTGGCAGTAGGAAGGACTTGCAGCAGCCCCGAAGGAACCTGCCAACGGAGGTCGTGGCTCCTGGGGTGCTCATCCGCCATAGGCCTCATGAAACAGTTCAGGAGGAGCTGCACTCTGGGTTCTTCATTGGTTTGGGCCATTGTTTTTTGGACCACTTCTGGTGGCAGCAGTTGAGAGACTGTGGAGGTCAAACCCTAGTTTCCAGGGCAGACATTGAGGGAACAGTAAAGGAAAGTGGCAAGCTATGTGAGCGGCCCTTCCCAAGACTTTTCCAGGAGTGCTCGTTCCAAAGGCAAGATGTGCTTAATGATGGACCACTTCTGACTTAGGCCCCTTGGTCAGATGGTGTGTGTGTATGTGGTNGAGGCAGGGAGGGAACGCAAGAGAGGGAAGGAGGGAAGGAAAGAGAATGAATGTGACCAAGGTAGACGGTGGGTCATGGAACCTTCACGGCTGACTGTCCTAGAGACAAGAGGCTTCCTCTAAGCCATACATCTTCCAAAACTGCAGTCTTCAAATGAGAGTAACTCTAAAGGGGACTTTTATATGAGAATTTACAAATTTCAAATGTACGTGTTGTCTTCTCTGAAATTTATGTGCCTGAAAATGTCCTGTGTTCACAGCGGCAGCCTTCCCAGTTCTTCCACATTTCACAAAGGAAAGGCAAATTTGTTACCTGCCCCAAATCTTACTATAGTGAGATGCCCAGGAGCAAAAAAGACAAAACCCTCTAAATGATTAATCGAGATAATCCAGGCCCACCCATAGGGCTTCTGCCTTTCCCTATTTTCTTTTTTTCTTTATCACTATTATTATTTTTTAATGTTTTACTTATTTCTGGGAGAGAGAGAGAGACAGTGTGAGCAGGGAAGGGTCAGAGAGAGAGGGAGATACAGAATCTGAAGCAGGGTTCAGGCTCTGAGCTGTCAGCACAGAGCCCAACGCGGGGCTTGAACCCATGAACCATGAGATCATGATCTGAGCCAAAGTCGGATGCTTAACCGACTGAGCCACCCAGGCGCCCCTGCCTTTCCCTATTTTCGAGAGTCCTGTAACCTTGAACAGTGGAAGATCAGAAGGGACGTAGTTTAGCTCATGTTGAGTTCTGAATTAAGAATATATATACATTAAAGCAGGGTGACAGTGGGAGTAATGATAAGTTTTCAATAACACAGCCTCTTTAAACCTTTGATCGTTATCAAGATTGTGTTAAACTGGAGAGCGAGGTGGAAGAGCATCTCAAAGTCTACTGAACACTAAATAGGACTCTTCCATTTGCTGTGACAAATTTCTTTCCTGCTATTCCAGACACTATCTCAGGTACAAGAAGATACCAAACTGAGTGGTTTTATTGAATGTTTTACTGGGTTATATATTTTTAAGATACATCAGATAAAATCTATGGAATTTATTTCAGATATGGTGTGCATTATTCAGTAAATATATATAATCTATTTTATCCAATTACGTCATGAATATTTTCTCCTATGAAAGTGAGTCCTCATTTTATTTCATTTCTAAAATTGGTTCAACCTGCTACTAGCAAAGTCCAAAATTTTGTGTTAGATGCAGAACCAGTGAATTTTTAGCAATATACTTTTTTATCTTAAATGAAAAATCACAGGGAAATTTTGTTCTGATTCATCTCATTAAGAGATGCTTCTCCAATGAAAACACAGCTTCTGTGTTCAATAATTATGTATCAAATTTTTAATATTTTTCTCCACTTACATGCTAATGTAAGTGTAGTGATAAAAAAGATGTTGTAAACATTTAAAGCAATACGATCATGGGAAATAACATTTTATATTTTAAATTTACAAACATTTTTATTGGGAAGGGAGGATGACAAAGTTGTCAATAGAAGACTTTAAAATATAAAAATATTAAATTAGCATGAAATTCTTTGAAGAAAGTGGAATGGAAATATAATTTCCATGTGAAGAAGAATGATTTAAAATCTTCAGAAGTTAAAGGGCTTGATCATGTGTTTTTAAAACGGGTCAATAGTAGGGACTATAGTTAGATTCCATTGGATGCATTTAAAAGAGTGCTATAATAAGTTTATTTTAAAATAGCAACAGTCATAACATGTCGTAAGTTATATCCTTTGTAACTGTGATATGGACAGAATTTTTGGTGTCAGCTAAAACGTGCAAGGCTTTAAACAAAGTTCTGAGTTGTTCTTGAGCCAAGGGTTTGGAGATCACTATTGCAGGGTCCAGATCCATGGTTTTGCTGTCTGCTACCAAGCGCTACATGTTTCAGGCCACATCACTAGTGACACTGTGTGGCAGTGGCTGCAACAGCAAGTCAGCAGCATGAGACTCTCTGGGAACAAAAAGATTTCTGGTGTTTCTTCTTTAAAACACACATAAGACTGAGAATCCCCCTCCACAGCTCAACTTGTTAAATGTTTTGGGGGATTCAAAGTTGTTAAGAGAGAGAGAATCCAGGGGGAGAGAATGTCATCCTAAATAGAACGGTGGATGGATTATATTTTATCTGATTATAAAGAAGAAGGTGGTCATACTTTGTATTCATTAAAGTCTTAGTTTCTCCCAACAAAGGAAAGGCCTGGGCTAAGTAACTTCACAGGTGAATTGTGAAAATATTGAAATTGAAAAATATAACATCAGTCCTTTTCCAGCTTTTTCAAAAATCAAAGTAGAGGGATGATTTCCTACAGAGCAGGAGGGACGCTATGGGAAGAAAAGTACAGGCCAGTATCTCTTATAAATATTGATACAGAAATCCTCATAAAGTACCAACACACTGAATTCAGTAGCATCCTGAAAGGATTATGTATCACAACCAGGTGGGATTTAGTTATGGGATGCAAGCACAGATCAACATGTGGAAACCAATCAGTGTGCTACACCACATTAACGAGGGGGAGGGGGGAGAACATCACGAGACCATCATGTGACCATCACAAATGATGTAGAAAATCATTATTACAAAGTTCAACATCTTTTCATGATCAAAAATCTTCAACACATTAGGGATAGAAGATTTCCTCGACACGATAAAGGATATTTCTTGAAATACCCACAAGTAACATCATATTGCAGAGTGAAAGACTGAAATCCGTTACCCTTTACCCATTTCTGCTTCACATAGTATTGGAAGTCCTAGACAGAACAGTTAGGCCAGAAAAAGAAATTAAAGGTGAATAGGAAGAAGTAAAAAGATCTGTTTAAGATGACATGATCTTATATGCAGTAAATCCTAAAGATTCCACAAAATCTCTGTTAGAACTAATGAATAATTCTGGAAATTTCTAAGATATGAAATCAACAAACAAAAATTGTGTTTTCATACTCTAATCAAGAAAAATCTGACAAGGAGATTAAGAAAACATATCAATTCACAACAGTATCAAAAAGAATTAAATACCAGGGATTAACTAGGTAGGCAAAAGCTTTATAGAATGAAAACTACAAATCATTGGTGAAAGAAATAAAGAAGACATAAATAAATGGAAAGACACCCTGTGTTCTTGGAAACTTAACATCGCTAAAATGACAATACTATTCAAATCTATCTACGGGTTCAATACAATCCCAGTCAAAATTCCAATGGCTTTTTTTTTTCTTTTCCAAAGAGGAAAACTCATTTTGAACTTCATATGTAGTCTCAAGACATTCCCAGTAGCCAAAACAGTGTTGAAAAAGAAGAATAAATTTGTAAGTTTACATTTTCTAGTTTCAAAACTACTATGAACTTACAGTAATCCAAACAGTGTCACATAAAGACAGACTATATACCTGTGGAGTAGTAGAGAAAACTGGAAATAAAATTTTGACTATATGGCCAAATGGTTCTTGACAAGGGTGTCAAGACCATTCAGTGGAGAAGAGGACAATCTCTGTAACTAAATTGTGTTGGAAAAACTGGATATCCCCGTGGAAAAGAATCAGATTGGGCTCTTACCTTACACCATATATAAACATTAAGTCAAAATGGGTCAAAGGCCTAAATGTAAGTGCTAAAACTAAAATGTTCCTAAAGGGATGCATAGTGGAAAAACATTGGATTTAGCAATGATTTTGTTGATATACTACCTAAAACATAGGCAGCAAAAGAAGAAATTGATAAATTGGACTTGATCAAAATTTAAAACTTGTTTTGCATCAAAGGGCACTATCTAGAGAATGTAAAGCAATCTGCAGAATGGGGAAAAACATTTGCAAATCATGTATCTGATAGGGGATTAATATCTACAATATATCAAGAATTCCTACCACACAATAACAAAAAACCTAAGCCCAATAAAAAAAAAATTGCAAAGGACTTGAATAGACATTTTCCCAAAGAAGATATATACAAATTCCCTCCCAGAAAATAACAAGTGTGTATAAGAATGTGAAGAAAACAGAACCCTTGTGCATTGCTAGTGGAAATGTAAAATAGTGCAACTGTTGTGGAAAACCGTTTGAAGAGCCACCATATTGGTGATGGCTGCACAACAGTGTGAATGTGCTTAATGCCACTGAATTATAGAGTTAAAAAATGACCACAATGGTAAATTTCATGTTAGGTATATTTTAGCATGCACACATATGCAAGTCACGATTTCTGNCTTCCTTTCCTATTTCCCTCAAAGCTTCTATTAACTTTCTTTCCTTTCTCAAATTCTCTACTCATCCCATTGCTTTATCACTTCCAGTTGATGTCTTTTCCTCCTATTTCATTAAAGGAAAGAGAAAGGGATATTATTTTGGAACTTCTTGAACTTCCCATCATCTTCTAAACTTCAGAACAATGTGTCCCTCACTTTTCCACTTTTCCTTCTTCCTGTTCTTTTATTCCCATTTTCTATTTTCTCATGAGGTTCTTTCATTAATGACATACTTTTTCTAAATAAGCCTCTCTCTCTCTCTTTCTCTCTCTCTCCCCCTCTAGCGGAACTCTCTTAATTCTTAAGCAAACAAATAGACCACTTTCTTCTAACCACTCTATGCAATAAACTTCTTTTGTCACTCAAGGTTTTGGGTGCAAAATATGGAGGCTGGAGTCCATATTTTCCCTTCTTTACTCACTGCAGATTTAGCATCTTGCCAGTATTTTAACAGCATAATTTTTGCTTAAGTTAATTATAGACTTTCTGAATTCCTAATCCAGCACATATTTCAAGGGTTTACATCTGTAGAAAGGATTCTACTTGTGTGATCTGCACACCCTGGAAGTCCCCCAGACCTCAAGATTAGAACGAGTTTCACAAAAACACTAAAACCTTACTTGCATTTTTTACTCTGTTGAGATTCACACAGATGGTGCAAAAGCAATGATTTTTAAAAGTGCTGGCACCTTACTATGAATCAAGGCTATAGCCCCAAACCATACTAGTATATGTATTCTTCACTTACAGAGACACACAGACACACAGACACACAGACACACAGACACACACACACACACATGCTGTTTTTTACTTCTTGGTCTTTTTGAATCATTAAAACATCTAATTGAAGATTTTTTTGAATCTACCTTAGTACACTTCACAAAATTAGGTGAGGTGACATGGGAAGTATGCACAATGTAACTTTAATTTTTTTCTTAAGTATGGGCTTATTCTTAAAAACAGATTTAATTAAGAAGTATGTGCCCCCCCATACTTCCAAAGACAATAGTTAATATGTGTACTTTGTACAAATCTTTTCCTGTTCCTCCTTGTTTATCCATTTTATTGAGTTATAATGTACATAAAATAAATTCATGCATTATAGAAGTCTAGTGCGGTGACTTTTGACAAATGTAAACACCTGTGTAACCACCACCCAATCAAGTTGTAGAGCGCTCATTTCAACCAGAAATTTTCCTGGGGCTGTCTTATCATCTATTTCCTCTCCAGTTCCAGCCCTAGGAAACCACTACTCAGCTTTCTGTTAGTTTTGCCTCTTGGATGTCACATAAAAAAAATTATATAATATATACTCTTTCTGTCCCATTTGTTTTGCCCAGCATAGTGTTTGGGAGTTTCATTCATGTTGCCGCAGGAATTGGTAGTTTCTTCCTTTTTATTACTGAATACTATTCCATTACCATACACCAGCTGATAAAAATTTGAGGTATTCCCAGTTTTTGGCTATTAGGAATAAGGTTTCTATAAACATTTATGTACTAGTCCTTTTGTGACATGTATTCTGTTCTCTTGGGTAAATGTCAAAGCGTGGAATTACTGGATCACATGGTAAGTGTATGCTTTAACAATGCACGTCTTTTTGTACACATGAGGAAGACTTTCTCTAGAAGTGAAATTGCTCAGCCCTGAGAGAGTTAAAGCTTTCTGGAGTGATATCTCCAAAATGGCAGTATAAGACACCCGAGCCTTCATTTTCCCACAGAGATCAACAATTAGATAGCTCTCCTTGGACAAAAGCAGCTCTCTCTCTCTCTCTCTCTCTCTCTCTCACACACACACAGATAATTATGTGACACAATGGAGGTGTTAGCCAATGCAGTGGCAGTAGTCATATTGCAATATGTAAGTGTATCAAATTAACACTGTGTACACCTTAAACATACACTGTTATAGATCAATTATATCTTAACAAAGATGGAAAAATTAAAACAACCGCATTGTTTTCCAAAGTAGTTGCACCTTTTTGTATTCCCACTGGTAACGTCTGAGGGTTCTAGCTGCCCCACATTCTTTCCCCACATAGTTTGACCAGTCTTCAGCAGCATCGACTGCTATAGTAATGGTAACTGCCATTTTAAAAATGCTTTTATAAGCCTAATACATTATTGGTATCATTGTACATTTTTAAAATCTTTTTTAAAATATAATTTATTGTTGTTAGCCAACATACAGTGTATACAGTGTGCTCTTGGCTTTGGGAGTAGATTCCCATGATTCATTGCTTACATACAACACCCAGTGCTCATTCCAACAAGTGCCCTCCTGAATGCCCATCGCCCATTTCCCCAAATCCCCATTAACCCTCAGTTTGTTCTCTGTATTTAAGAGTCTTTTATGGTTTGTCTCCCTCCCTCTCTGTTTGTAACTATTTTTCNTTTGGGAGTAGATTCCCATGATTCATTGCTTACATACAACACCCAGTGCTCATTCCAACAAGTGCCCTCCTGAATGCCCATCGCCCATTTCCCCAAATCCCCATTAACCCTCAGTTTGTTCTCTGTATTTAAGAGTCTTTTATGGTTTGTCTCCCTCCCTCTCTGTTTGTAACTATTTTTCCCAGTTCCCTTCCCCCATGGTCTTCTTTTAAGGTTCTCAAATTCTACATATGAGTGAAAACATATGATATCTGTCTTTCTCTGACTGATTTATTTCACTTAGCATAATATGTTCCATTTCCATCCACATTGCTGCAAATGGAAAGATCTCATTATTTCTCATGGCCAAGTAGTATTCCATTGTATATATAAACCACATCTTCTTTACCCATTCATCAGTTGATGGACATTTAGACTCTTTCCATAAATTGGCTATTGTTGATAGTGCTGCTGTAAACATTGGGGTACATGTGACCCTAATAATCAGCACTTTGTATCCTTTGGATAAATTCCTAGTAGTGCTGTTGCTGGGTCGTAGGGTAATTCTATTTTAAGTTTTGATGAACCTCCACATTGTTTTCTAGAGCAGCTGCCCCATATTATACATTATTTTTAATCATTATAATAATGCTAAGAAGACTCTTGAATACTGAGAACAAACTGAGGACTGATGGGTGTGTGTAGGGGGGAGGTGGGCATGGAGGAGGGCACTTCTGGGGATGAGCACTGGGTGTTATATGGAAACCAACTTGACAATAAACTATTTGTAAAAAAAAATTTTAATAAAATTTATTTTCTATTAAAAATAATGCTAAGAAGAATATATTAATCATTTCTTTTTATTCCTATAGATAAGACTCCAATTGGTTTTTGCACTCCAAAGCTCAGAATACTTTTACATGGAGTAGTGGGCATCAGGATAAATCTATTTGTCCACTGTCTGTTAAGTCACCTTGTTCTGATATGTGTAAAATGATACTCTCTCTCTTTTAGTGTTCTTGGTTTTGTTTATTGGTGAACTCACTCATGTCTTTCCTGTGCTTCCTAAGTCTGTGAGTACTTTGTCCTAAAATGCAGATTGGGATACATCAGAAGTTCTTATGGTTTCAAAACTGTATGAATGTGTGCACAGGTATTTTTTCTAAGGTGAGTTTTCACGATTTTTATCAGAATATTAATATTAACATCAGTGATGTTAACATTTTCTTAATTTCTTTCACATCAGATTGTGATACTTAGAATATTGATGTTTTTCAACATTGGCAGATAGGCAGGGTCTCTTAAATTCTTCTTTAGGCTGTATTTAGAGAATAAACAAGATACCATCCAATTTTGGTATTCATGGTAATTATGTTCTTTAAAGTCATCATGGAACATTGAATTAATGAATACTGAACCGTTCCTCCTTTGGCAATTAGAAGGCTAGATTCCTTTGAGCCTCTGGTCACAAATTTATGTTAACCAGTCAGTACATCACCTTGTTTTATGGGTATCATAGAATTGGATCATTTTTTCCTAAACTGTCAGAATTATCAGTATGAAGTTGTTTGTAGTTTTCCCTTATTATGCCTTAATAACTGCAGAATCTGGTAAATTATCCCTTGTTTTATTAATGATATTGATAATGGTCTTTTTCTCCCTCAGTTTAAAATGTCATTGTTTTGAATTCCAGATAGTGTTAATAACTTTTTAAAATCATCAATATGATTTTTTTCAATCAGAGAATGAGGAGAAGGATATTTATTGTATAAATACATATTTCTGTTGTATCCATGAGCATGCATGAGCTACAGTTTATTATCAGGTTGAGGGTCAGGACTTGCTGATCTGGTTCCCTTTCTCTGTTGAGTGGAGGGATATAAGATGCTTTGCTGCCATGTTGTTCCTCCAGTCCTGGGGTCACACGCCAGCCTGCTTTTTCTTAAGAACTTTCTGGGGGGAGATGTTATGACTTTTGGAGCATGCTGGTGTATTTCAATGAGAAAGGCAGTAGGAGATGCCCCAGAATTTCATGTAGGGTTTATTTGGTTGGACATAGGCAGCAGTTAAAAGAAAGGGAGATTCACCTTTTGCAGTGCTGGTGGGAGTGCAAACTGGTGCAGCTACTCTGGAAAACAGTATGGAGGGTCCTCAAAAAATTAAAAATAGAACTATACTAAGACCTAGCAATTGCACTACTAGGTATTTATCTAAAGGGTACAGGTGTGCTGTTTTGAAGGGGCACACGCACCCCAGTGCTTATAAGCAGCACTATTGACAAAGCCAAAGTATGGAAAGAGCCCAAATGGCCATCAACTGATGAATGGATGGAAAAGATGTAGCATATATATAGAATGGGGTTTTAGTCAGCAATCAAAAAGAATGAAATCTTGCCACTTGCAACAACGTGGATGGAACTAGAGGGTATCATGCTAAGCGAAATTAGGGAGACAAATATATGACTTCATTCATATGTGGAATTTAAGATACAAAACAGATGAATGTAGGGAAGGGAAGCAAAAATAATATAAAAATGGGAGGGGGACAAAACATAAGAGACTCTTAAATACAGAGAACAAAATTGAGGGTTGCTGGGTGGGGGAATGGCCAAATGGGCAAGGAGCATTAAGGAAGACACTTGCTAGGAGGAACATTCGCTGTTATATGTAGGGGATAAATCACTGGATTCTACTCCTGAAATCATCATTGCACTATATGCTAACTAACTTGTATGAAAATTAAAAAAAATAAATTAAAAAAAAAAGAAAGGAAGATTCAGATGTCAACAAGGTAAAGAAATCTAATTGGTCAAGGTGCAGACTGACTACCACTTAACTGGTTCAAGTCCTAGTCAGGTCTCGACCAAGTATGTGAATTCTAAGTTTCCTTTTTTTTTTTTTTTTTTTTCTTCTGTAAGATGAGTACTTTGACCTAAATGAACTTTGGGGTCTCTCTCCGCTCTCCTGTGTGTAAGCTGAAATCCATCCATTTTACATGTAGTTAAGTGAGGGTGATAGGCCAGTTTCTTCCACACTCCACCAGTGTCTCCCAGCAACTGAGGCAGTTAGATTTGGGGAGGACACGAAGGACATAGAGACCAGCCCTGGTATATCTTCTCGTACCACAGACACAATCTGGTCATCTGTCCACTGCTTATGTATATGTTTGTTTGGTTCATCATCACTAATTAATCTAGTATGCTTACTCTGGGCCAGGTTTGTCTTAGCTTCCATAAAAGTAAAATGAGACCAATTCTACCCTGTGTCGCTTAGCCACTCATTTGGCAATATTTGCTACTAAACCCACATTCAGTAACATGAATAAGTAATTCAAGACACCAAGATGTAGAGTGGGATTAGACTCAGTGTACAAAATAGCAATGCTGATTCTCCATGAAGCTTCCAGAAAATTCTGGAACCATTGTTTAAACACACTAAATCTCAATGCCTTAGGACTCTTTGTCAACCCCCCCTTCCCCCCAGCAAGCTCTGGCAATTCTGCAAGCTTTTGTCCTTTAATACGTTGAGCAAACATGAACTATCAATGTTGTCACCTCTAGTTCTTCACTGTGTGTGTAATTGGAAGAAGCAATTTGTTGGCCTCTTCCTGTGAAGCAACCAGTTAGGCAACAGAGCAGTCTTCTGACATTGCTCCCCTCCCCTCCCCACCCCTCCCCTTCCCGAATGAGACTATTTTGTATGCACAAGCCTCCGATGACAGCCACATATAATATTCACTATTTCCTGCTCGCTCTCAACATTTCACTGGTTGACGATCTAAAAATAACAGTACGACTGCCCCGTAACCCCCAGCCGTCACCCTGTGTTCTCTCTGGGCAAGGCTTTCTTTGCACAGCTGAACTTGGTCTCCCCGTCCCAGGGATACAGGCACCCTGGAATGCAGTCCCCCAGGGACATGCCAGTGGAGAGGGTGGTGCCAGGCGGGGCCGGGGGGCAGGCGAGTTTCTGAGAGATGGAGAAAGTCAGGAAGCACATGAGCCTGTAAGTTCTGAAATTGAGGGCCTGTGGCTGTCCGAAGAGGGGTCGAATGGAGTTCGCAGATGCATCAGACACTCCTAGTTTTGGCACCATGGATGTTCCCTTTCACTTCAGACCCAGTCACCCCGCATTCCAGCCAAGGCTTGGGCAGAGAGGCAGCTGGGTGCCGACTGCAGTTCCAAGACAGAAGCTGCAGAGTCCATCCATGCGAGAGGAATATTCCCTGGGATTAAGGGGAGTGAGCAGCAGCCATCAGGCAGCTGTGGAAGAAAGCACTCATCCTTATAATCGATGAAGATGCTGCCCGGAAAAATCTGAATTACTGACAGAAACTCAGAATTTCCTGTAATTAATAAGTAAAAAGGGCTCCTGTATTACTATTATTATTATTTAAAGTTTATTTATTTGAGAGAGAGAGAGAACGCGCCAGTGGGGGAGGGACAGAGAGAGAGTGAGACAGAGGGTTTCAAGCAGACTCTGTGCTGACAGAAGAGAGCCTGACACCGAGCTCGAACTCACCTTGAGATTGTGACCCAAGCCGAGGCTGCACGCTTAACTGACTGAGCCACCCAGGCGCCCCTCTGTTTTTATTATTTAGTTATTTTCATAACCAGAACATCAGGAGCCTTCTGAGACAAGGGTGGAGGAATGTTTGCAAAATCTGGGTGTCTCAACAGGATCGATCCCGGCCAGCTCAGCTCACCACTTGCCATACGGTCCCTGTAGGACAGACCCTGGTGACAGCTGCCTTGTGGTTTTCCCTGCCAGCTGCAGCATGCCCAGAAAGGGGCTGGCTCGTGGCACATCCTCCATATATACTGGTTGAATATCCAAGTGAGGTTTTTGACAAATTCCTAGTGAGGAAGACTTAGAAATGAAGGCTGGGAGCCGCCATCTGTCATCCTCCCTTATCACATATGGTCATGTTTGCCAACTATACGTGTTCTACACAATGAGATCAGCTGGTCATTGACTCCGCTCATAAAATTCCAGATTAAAGGATTTCATAGCAGAAACCTGAACTGACTGCACGCCCCTAATGACCGCTGCCGAATGGACAGAACATGAAAGCAGCGCGCCTTAATACGGCCTATTATTGTTTTATGAGTCAGTTATACTTTCCACTTGCATTGAGCCAAACGAGATGGGGAAGAGAAGCAAAATAAAATATCTGCTTTGCTTCAATAACTCTTATTGTTTGGTCTTTTTACTTATCTATTGGTGAGTAGCAGTACTTAAAACAACCATGTTACTTGCTCACAGCTGTATGGGGTCAGAACTTCAGATTGGGCGCAGAGGAGATGGGTTGTCCTGCGTGTTATCTGTTGGGCCTGGAGAGTCCAAGATGACCACTCACTCATGTGTCTGGTGCCTCCTCTGGGATGTCTGAAATGGCCACGGAGGCTGGCTCTGGTGGCTCAATGGGAGTCCACGTTTGGGCCTCGGACTTTGCTATTGGCTGGATTCTTTGACTCTTCTCTGCTGTTTCAGGGCCTCTTTTTCTCCACTTGATCCCTCCGTGTGGCCTTCCCACATTGTCTCTCAAGCATGGTAGCAGGACTTTATCCACAGGGGCTAACGTCAAGCACAGTAGTCAAGACTACTAGGTCTTAAGGCTCATGCCCAGGACAGGCATCACATTGCTAGTTAAAAAAAAAAACAAAAAAACGATAGACTTTTTCATAGAACAGTTTTAGTTTTACCAAAAAATTGGGCAGAAAGTAGTGAGGGTTCTTTCTGTACCCTCCATAGTATTCCCTGTTGTCAACTTGGACTAGTGTGGTACATTTGTTATATTTGACACATGGATCTTGATACATTATTATTGACCCACGGCCATGGTTTATCTTACAGTTCACTCTGTGTTATACGGTTCTTTTGGCTTTGGCAAATACATAATGTCACATATCCACCTTTACAGTATCCTATAGAAAATTTTCACTGCCCTAAAAATTCTGTTCTCTACATGTTTATCCCTGGCTCCCTGCCTAACCCCTGGAAACCACTTATCTTTTTAGTCTCTATAGTTTTGCCTTTTCCAAAACAACATGTACTTGGAATCAAACAGTATTTAACCTTTTCATATTGGTTTTTTTCCCACTTAATCATATTCCTCCATGTCTCTGGATGGCTTGATAGTTCATTTCTCTTCAGTGCCAAACAATACACCATTGTATGGAGGTACCACAGTTTTCCCCTTACGTACTGAAGGACATCTCTGTTGCTTCAGTGTTTGAAAGCTTCTATAAACATTTGTGTGTAGATGGTTACGTGGACATAAGTTTGTAGCTCATTTAGGTAAATACCCCAGAGCTTGATTAATGCATCGAGTGGTGGAACTATGTTTAGCTTTGTTAAGAAACCACCAGACTGTCTTCCAAAATGGCAGTGCCATTTCGCATTGCCAACGGGTGGGAGTTCTTGTGCCGCATCTTCACCAGCCTTGAGGTTGTCAATGCTTTTGATTTTAGCCATTCTAATCCATGTGTGGTGTTACTTCACTGTCATCTCAATTTGCAATTCCCTCATGGCAAATAATGTTGAATGCCTTTTCATGTTGGTCACCTGCATATCTTCTTGGGTGAGGTCTGTTTGTGTTTCTGATAGTTGAATTTTGAGTTCTTTGTATATATATATTTTTTTTAATTTTAAAAATGTTTTATTTATTTTTGAGAGAGAGATTGTGACAGCGTGAGCAGGGGAGGGTCAGAGAGAGAGGGAGACACAGAATTAGAAGGAGGCTCCAGGCTCTGAGCTGTCAGCACAGAGCCCAATGCAGGGCTTAAACCACGAACTGTGAGATCATGATCTGAGCCAAAGTCGGATGCTTAATGGACTGAGCCACCCAGGTGCCTCCTTTAATATTGTGAATACAAGTCCTTTATCAGATGTGTATTTGTAAATATCTTCTCCAAGTCTGTAGGACTATCTTCTCATTCTCTTCACAGTATCTTTTGCAGCACAGAAGTTTTACATTTTAATGAAGCCCAGTTTACCAAATGTCTCACTAGCATAATGCTTTTGGCGTTGTATCCAAAAACTTGTTACACCCAAGGTCACCTAGATTGTTTTCTATATTATCTTCTGGAAGTTTTATATCTTTGATTTTACATTTAGATTTGTTATCAGTTTTGAGTTAAGTTTTACAAGTGGTGTCAAGTTACTGTCTAAATTCATTTTTTAAAATGATTGTCCAGTTATTCTGGCATCATTTGTGGAAAAGACTATTCTTTCTCCATTAAATTGCTCTTGCTACTTTTTGTCAAGGTCAGTTGCCTTTATTTGTATGGATCCATTTCCGGCTCTCTATTATGTCCCATTGATAATATTTGTCTATTCTTTCACCAAGAGTACATTGTTTTAGTTCCTGTAGTTTTATAGTAAGTTCTGAAGTCAGGTAACATCAGTTCCCTACCCTAGAAGACACCGTTTTTCAGTATTGTGTTGGAAATGTGTCGGAACTAGTAGGGAAATAAGTGCTGGGGAGCTAGTGCACAGCCCAGTGATTACAGTTACCAATACTGTACTGTACGCTTCAAAGTTGCTAGGAGGCTAGATCTTAACTGTTCCCACTACATTATTATTCTAAAATCTTGTTCAGTTATGCTGCTGATATCTGTTTTGAGCAGTTCATTATCTGTCATTTCCTCTTGGAGTTTCTTTGGAGGAGAGCTCTTTCGTTTCGTCATTTTAGTTAGCTTTCCGGCTCTTGTTGGTTTTAAAGACCTGTTATGCTCTCTGTTTCTATGAGCGCTGCTATATCCAAGAAGACTCTTTGACTTTCCAGGGCCTATCCTTTCAGAGAGTGTTTTTTGAATGGTATCTCCTGGTCTCTCTTGTTGGGACCTTGGTTATTTTATTTTCCTATTCGTAGTGATATTTGGGACTCTCCACCTTGTGTACTCTGGCTTGTTTCTTGAGGTAGCCATTAGAAGGCTTTCTCAGTGGATTCTGCGTCCTTTTTCTCCCAATCTCTCAGGTTTTGTAAGGTTTCCAATGGCTTCAGATCTTTTCTGTGTGATGTATGGGCGCGCGTGCAAGTACGGAGCTCCTTACTTCTCCGCCATCTTGTCCCCCTCCTTAACTGTTCCCACTACAAAAAGAAAATAATTATAGGACATGGAAGAAGTATTAGTTTAGCTAAAGCTATAGTGGTAATCATATTGCAATATATAAATGTACCAAATCAACATCGTGTACACCTTAAACTTATACAATGTTATATATCAGTTATATTTCAGTTTTAAAATGAAAAAGAAAAAGCTTCCCATAGCTATAGTCCTATCCTAAAAAATATTGTGTTGGTTATTCTGGATCATCTGCCTTTCCCCTTAAACTTTAGAATCAGCTTGCAGACATCCACCAAGTAACTTGCTGGGATTTTGATTGGGGATGTTTTGAATCTGTAGATGAAGGTGGGAAGAACTGACATCTTAGCAGTATTGAGTCTTTTTTATCTATGAACATGGAATATCTCTCCATTTATTTACATCTTTGATTTCTCTCTTAAGAATTTTGTAATTTTCCTCATATAGGTCTTATGATATTTTGTTAGATTTACATCTAAGTGTTTCATTTTTGGGCATGCTAATGTGCATGGTGCTTTGTTTTTAGTTTCAAATTCCAATTGTTCATTGCTAGTATTTGGAAAGAAATAATTGACTTTTACGTGTTAACCAAAACAAAACTTTTGACACATTCTAATGTTTAAAGCAAGTCACAGAGGGAGAGACCATAGAAGGTATAACTATTGAGAGTTTCACTGAGGGCCACCAGTGCAAGAGATCGCCACATCGGAGAAGTACCAGTTTCTAGAAAATATAAAGGCCTCTTAAAGCTGAGGATATGGAGCACCAGATCACTTACACATAATAGTGGAATGCAAAATGGTACAGCCACTCTTGAGAAATGGTCTCACAGTTTCTAACACACACACACACACACACACACACATACACACACCCCTATACTAAACATGAAATTGTGACCCCCAAATTAGGCACTATCCCAGAGAGATAAAAACTTCCATTCACGTAAAAACTTGCAGGTAAATATTTATGGCAGCTTTATTTGTAACATCTACAAACTGTAAACAGGCCAGATGTCCTACCAGAGACTGGCTAAACATAGTGTGCTAAGTGCATACCATGGGTATAACTCACAATTAAAAAGGAACAAACTGTTGATAAATATTCCTGGGTGGAACTCCAGAATATTACTCGGATTGAAAAAATAGCAATCCCAAAAGATTATGTACTGTACCTTTCCGTTTCTATGACATTGAAATGACAAAACTATAGGCAAGGAGAACAGGTTAGTGGTTGCCAGGGTTTAAGGATGAAGCTGGGGTTTAAGGATGAGCCACCTGCGTGGCTCAGTCTGTTGAGCATCTGACTCTTGATTTCAGCTCAGGTCATGATCTCATGATTCAGGGGGATAGAGCCCCATATTGGGCTCTGCGCTGATGGTGCAGAGCCTGCTTGGGATTCTCTCTCTCTCTCCCTCTCTCTCTGCTCCTCTTCCACTCATGCTCTCTCTCTCTCGCTCTCTCTCAAAACAAATAAACTTAAAAAAGAAATAGGCATTGATCACTTTGTAAGTTATCTTTAAGGATGAGGCTAGGGTAGATTGAGTATGGATTTAAAAGGACAACATGAAAATTCTTGGGGTGATGGAAATATTCTTTATCTTGACTTTGTTAATGTCAGTATGCTGGTTGTGAAATTGTACTGTGGTTTTGTGAGGTGTTGTCTTTGGGAGAAATCGGGTGAAGTATACATGGGGACTCTGTATTATCTCTTAATAGCTGCATGTGAGTGAGCCTCATATTCTCTCAAATGGAAAAGTTTAGTCTAAAATAGAACCTTATTATTAATGTAGAATTTACATATAGTGAAATGTTAAAATCAGTTTAATCAGTTTTGACTAAAGCATGCACTCAGGTACATGCCCCTTCCCAGTTAACCCTGCCCCAAAAGGAACAACTGCTGTTTTGATCCTTCCCTCCCCTCCCCGTGCAGACTTTTTCTTTTCTTTTCTTTTCTTTTCTTTTCTTTTGTACTTACCATATGCCTGTATAGTTTTTTGTTCCCTTGGTCTGGCTTCTTTCCCTCAGCATGGTGCTTTTCAGATTGACTCCGTGTTCTTATGTGTATTGGTAACTTGTTTCTTTTTACTGCTTTGTAGTTTTACAGTATATGGATGGGTCATGGTGTGTTTATATGTACTCTTGTTAGACACCTAGTGTTTAGCTCCCATGTTTAAAGCTACTGTCAACATTCTCGTACAAGGCTTGTGGTGGAAATATGTTTTCATTTATCTTGGATAAATACTTTGAAGAGGAATTGTTAGATCACAGCGTAGATGCAAGTTCAACTTTTTAAGAATCTGGCCCTTTTCCCAAAGTGGCTGTCCCATTTTACATCCCCGCCAGCGGTGTGTGCTCCCACTTCCTCATCAGCATGTGGTATAGTTGGTCTTTTTTATTTACTCATTCTAGTGGGTATGAAATGCTACGTCTTTTGTTTTAATTTGCATTTCTCTGATGACTAATGATATTGGGCACTCTGTTCTGTGCTTGTTGGCCATTCATGCATAGTCTTCGGTGAAGTGTGTGTGCAAATATTTGGCCATTTATTTATTTTTAACATTTTTTGGTTGTAGGTGTTTGTGTGTCCCAGGGTACCTCTCTTTTTTCAGGTGTATGCATTGTGAATATTTCCCCCTGATCTGTGACTTGCCTAAGTGTCTTACCAGTGTCTTTTGATGAGACTTACAAGAGTTTTTAAGAGACCAACTTTTTCTTAGTTCATGTTTTAAGTAGTGAATTCCTCTTGACTTCCCTGAGGAATACAGCAAGTATACGGACTAAAGAATGGAGACCCCTCAATGGCTGAAGGGTCCACATCTCTAGTACCTAGAGCTGCTTGTTGTCATTGGAAGGCTCTTTCTGTGACTCCTGGAAAATAAACCAGTAGCATTGTTGATTATTTTTCTTGGGTCTGCGCCTCACACTCTTTCCATTTTGTTGCCGCGAGGTCTTTGTCAAGAGCTAGGGAAGTGCCCCAGGTGTTGTTTTCAAAATGCTTGGCTTTCACAAAGTGTGAATTTTTTTGAAATCGTAGCTTTATGTCTGAGAAAGTAAGAGTTCTGGTTTCACTGAAAAAGTCATGTTTTTTGAAAATGTCCTGTTAGAAAACTGAAACGTTTGCAGAAAAAGAGGGAGATTGGTTGGGTGGTTACACTCCAAGGGTCTGGGAAGCCTGGGAGTGAGAGCTTACAAACCACAGCAAAATGTACCTGTTAGAATATCATTCTCACTTTGTATCACGAATTGTGTGGTTCCAGCCTCAACTGAGAGTGAAATCTTTGAGGTCTTCCTGTCCAGCCCTTCTCCACTTTTCCCAGCCTTCCTGTGTTGCCCCATCTCAGTATGAATTACAGCCATTTCCCCTCTACTCAGTAAAGACATGAGCAGTTCAGGTTAACAAATGGTGATTGAGTACTTAGGGCATGTCAAACATTTGGCAAAAACATGGTCTCTATCCACAAGGAATTAACAATCTGGACAGAACTTTTAAATCCCATATGTGGAAGTTGATTTAAATATGTATCCAACCTTTTCGGCTCTACTCTTTTGTTTGGGAAGGACCGTCTTTCATTTTGGCTAAAGTTGGTTCTTCCACCTGCATTGCATCTTGCCGTATTATATCTCTTTGGGTAGTTTTTCTCATCCATTGTTCTCTCTTTTCTCTAACAGCCACGTGTCCATTTTTTTTTTCTTTTCTCCAATACATAAATTTGGTACCAAATCTGCATCAAGTTGCCTTGTGGACCTTTCCTCATTCTGTGTCTAGGTAAAAAAAAATGTCCATTAAATATATGTATTTACTATAGTCTCTTGGGAAAATATCAAAGAAGTGGTATTGCCAGATTAAATGCAGAACACCCAGTTAAATTTGAATTTCAGATAAGTAATGCTTTCTTTAGTGGAAATATGTGCTATATATAGTATAAATTTGTTTCATACAACATTTGGGATATACTTATTCTGTAAAAGTGTTCATATAACTGGGCATCCTATATTTTTACTTGCTAAATTTGGATACCTTACAAAGGGGGATGACATAACACAAATGAAAATTCCAGAAGTCCTGAATAAATGGTTACAAGTGAAAAAAAAAATTAAGAAATGGAAAAAAAAAGAAAATTCCAGAAGTCAACATTCTCCATCCCTTTCTCTCTCCTACATAGAGCAGGTTCTCCTGACGTCCCCCTTACCCTTTCTTCCATGCTAAGCTCCCAAGCACAACTAACTCAGTGTAGACAGGATCCTCTTTGTCCAATTCTTCTTTCTCTCTTTTTTCCATTCCAGTAGAGTCTCTCAGCTCCACTGTAAATCTGTTGCTTCTTTGTTTTGTACTCACACCCGCTCTTCACTCATTATCCTCATTGAAATCACAGAGCTGGTCTTGGCTCAACTGCTCTTGTAACCTCCTTCCTCTGGGAAGGTTGTAAATACATATCATTCCTTGTTTTTCCCTTGTTGGAATGGGCTAAAGTCACAGATAAAAAGTTCTTCAATTTTGCTTCCTCCAGCATTATCTTCTGTTACAGCTTCCCGCCAAGGGTGTGTTCTTTTCTAATATGTTCTGCAATGCACTGCACCTAGATTCTTCCCTTAGAACACCATTAAAGCAACTTCCGTTAAGATTACTTATGCCCTCTTGATTGCATCCAGTTCTTTCTTAAAATTTTTCTTTAACTTCTGATGGAGGCCATCATCAAGATGGTCTGCCCAAGAGGAGGGAGTAGCCAGACAGAAATCGAAGTTGTACTCTGGTCTCCAGCCCATGCCAACTGTCCTAGGCTGTGAGGTCCAGTAATAACACTCTTATCTCACCTGAGTCCTGAAAAATATTGAGAGAAAGGTGAGGAATTAGGGAGATGGATAACAAAATATTTATGACAGGTCAAGATAAGTTGAAAGACTGGAGCTGGCAATGGATTCTAATTATCATCCACAGGGATGCCTTGGTGGCTTAGTAGGTTAAGCGTCCGACTTTGGCTCAGGTCATCACCTCACTGTTAGTGAGTTTGAGCCTGGTGTCGGACTCTGTGCCGACAGTTCAGAGCTTCGAGTCTGTTTTGGATTCTATGTCTCCTTCTCTCTCTGCTTCTCCCCCTCCCCTTGTGTGCTCTCTTCTCTCTTTCTCTCTCAAAAATAAACATAAAAAATTAAAAAAATTATTATACACAGAATTAAACAGATGTATCACCTAGTCTTAGGAATTACTGGACTCTCCATGTGGGGCATGGATGCAGGAAGAACCTGAGGCAGGAGGAAGAGACCAGAGAGTGCACCTCCTTTGGATGGCTAGCGCTTGCATAAGGAAACTTGCAGCTTCTCTCTCAACTCGCCCACAGCTAATGTCGTGGCTTAGATGGGCTGGACACCTGTTGTGAGCCACTGGGCATTCTGTCACCCCGCCTCTTAATCAGCTGCTTGTGAGCCTATGGGCCGTGCACACGCTTTGAATGCCTTCCTGCATTGCAACCCGATAGCATCTCTGCTCGCATGTTGCTTCTGGTGCCAGGGCTTTTCTGCTGCGCTGGTGTGGGGTGTGCATGCCCGACACACAGGCACATATAACTTGAATTAACACACGGGGACACTTTTGACCAGTGAGGATAAATGCTTCCCTCAGTTTTCCTCTACGTGGACAGCCCTGAGGTACATTTTATATGGTTCCTTTGAAAGTTCGTGGGATCAGGTACCAGTGGCCAGCTTATAACAATCGTCGTATTAGCTTTCCCTCTTTTCCTGTACCACTGCTTTCTCTTCTGTTCCCAGAGATCATTCCTGAATTAATTCCAGGCATGCAAGACTTTGTCTAAGGCTCTGTTTTTGGGGAATCCAGGCCGAGACACTGGGGAAGGAGGAATGGGTGAGAGAGTAAAGAGAGGCAAAGAGTGTTCTGTTAATGATGTCCTTCTGCCTGAAAGGAGAAGTCTGATAGAGTACAAGAGCTTGTTCTCCAGTGGAGAATAACAGGGGTTCCGTCTAGATCAAGGATGGAAAAGATCTTTGATCAGCTCAATTCCTAGATAGCAAGAAAGCTAAGCAAATTAGTCTTTTTCATATTGGACCTGCAGGGAGATGAGAACAAGCTGACTGAAGAAGTGGAAGGTGAACTCTGGCCGTGGACATGAGGCTTCCAAGCAGTGGAAACCCCCAGGCAGAACGGGCTCACGGCAGAAAACCCTTGCCCTGAGCAAAAATAGACAGATTTAGGACTCCTTTTAGTTCTGTGTGGCTCATTGTATACACTTATTTATGAGAATCTCATGGGCCTCGTGGATAATAGGGTCACAGTTTTACAGCTCACTCCTCTGGTTCTTAGTCTTTTAGAATGGTTGAGTTTGGACTAGGGAGAACATACCGTTGAAAAGAAAAGTCACTGGCCATAAAAGACTTTCTCTTGTTGTGAGTGCGGTGCAATCTGCCATCAGAGTGTAAGTTTGGACAGTGGTGTCCTCCTGGGGGGGCTGGGCTGTGAGTTACATGGGCAAGAATAGCCTCTGGGAAGCTAGGCTTGTCTCACAGTGCGGATTCTCGCTACTGCACAGCCCAAACCTTTTTTTTGGTCTCCAGCTTTGATCTCTACCCCTAGTCTGTAATCTTTCTTGCATGGTGCTGAATCATACCTCTGAACTCACTTTTGGTAGGGGTGGCTCCTACCAAGCTTTTAAACTGAAACCACAGAATAAGTCTTGCTTGAGCTCATTCTTATATCCCTTTTATGGGACAGGAATTACCCGCCAGCAGATTGCAGCACCTGCACACAAAAACATCTACTCCGTGCAACAGAGCTCAGGAGATCTTGGGGTGAAGGGGCCTCAGGCCAGGAAGCATCTTCACGGCTAGAATCTTTTCTGCCACAGCTGAGAGCTTTCTTTTTGAACTGCTCTGTGCCATGCACACAGAAGCAGCAATCTTTGGAATTTTGAACACGGCACTACCACCTTGAGTATGTTCCAGTTATTCTTTTTAGAAAGACAGCTTATTTTCTTGAACAGAGATTGCAAAGGTTTCCTCATTAGCAGGGCAGAAGGAGGTGACGAGCCGGGCACTTCTCCAGAAAGCACTGGCCGTCCTGAGAGTCTCCTGGACGCAAGGCAGCTCTGGGTGGCCTCTCGAGGGACTTCCTTCCCAGGGCTGTGCCTCCTGCCAGGCGGATGTGGAGCTGAATCACTAAGGACACAATGGAAAGGGAGGGGCAAAAAGTGAAGGCTTTATATTTCCTCTTCAGGGACACGGTTCCAACCTCACCTGCCAAATTGTCCACTTCGCCCGGGAAAGCAACAAAGGTAAAGAGAAGTATTTCTGTGCCTCAGTATTTCAGCTGTGCTTGTTGCCGGACAGGAACAGATAAGAGCAGTAAAATGTGACGTTTGGACAGGTGTGTGATGAGTCAAGTGAGGGCGAAGATTATTCTTTGATTGAGCGTGGCTTTTGCTGATCTCTTGATGAATACGTTATCATGCTCGTTAATACGTTAACGTTGATGGTGTGCAGTTTTAGAATCCTTGAGGCAGGCTGACTTAATTTCCAGCCTCTGATTGGTTTAGCAAAATAGAACTCTGTTGATGCTTTCTACTCACTAATAGCCCTTATTCAGAACAGAGCTGGTTACACATGGCTGTGGCCTCTGTGTGGCGAAACTCTTCTTAGTTCTCTAGAAGGTCTTAACTGTACTGGGCTGGCCTTGTGAATCACTTGATATCCTAAGAAGAATGCCTTCCAGTGCCCTGTCCACATGCAGCATTTTGTGCCAATGTCCCCCTTCTACAACATGTTCCCTCCTCACATTTTCTGAATAATTCATTTTTTTTCTAGAAATCCCCCTTCTTACCCTAGAAGGGCTACAGCTTCCGACATCTTTTTCCTGTTTTTCTCCCATGGCAGCCTCCCGGTGACCTATTCCTTTGCTTGGGAGGGATTGCTCTCAGTCTAAAAGCAGGCAGAAAGATACACTAAAAGAAATTTTCTGCAATCCCTTCCTTCTTTGGGAGCTCAGTTCAAAGCCCTTCTACTTCCAGGGCCACTTAGGTCTTCCTCTTCTCCTGGGTGGAGCCTTCTCTGGGGTCTGTGCATCCTCAGTAGGATTCTGTGCGCCTCCGGACCTCTGTCCCTCATGGTGTCCTCTTTTTTGGAAACTGACTACATAATATTAATTAGACCAGAAATTGTAAAATATTTATAATGTTGACTTCTCTAATATGTGTTGGTTTTTGGGTGATTGTGCAAGATACTGATCATTTTACAGGTAGATTTTCCCTACCCCCAAAGAACACTAAATCTAGTGAGAAAGACAAACATACTCAGTTAACAAGAATCTGCAGATTCATCCACCTATTTGTGTCTCAGTGCCTTCCAAAGACAATTACTCAGATGCAGGGGAAATTGTCAGGTAAGGTTACTGCATAAAATCCATTGAATTTAAGGTTAGCCTGGATGCTATCGCACTGACAGCAGAGTGGGGCCTCGGAGAGGGAATGATGAACACGGAGAGCTTACGAGCTAGGTTAATGGTAGTGAAAACTCTGTATTGCAAATAGACCTGCCAAATACCAAAGTTGATGAATGAATTAGAATTATGTATTCCCAATAATTTTTGAGAAAAACCTAAGCCTAACGTTTCTCTTCTTGGTATTGTGAACTAAATGCTTGAAGAGCTTGAAGATCTCACTGTGAAGTGAGGCAAATAATACTATGTTTAATAACCACTAATGAGCAGATTAAGCCTATTCATGCCTTCTATCTGGGACAAAGTTTCTCTTTTTTTTTTAAATGTTTTATTTATTTCTGAGAGAGAGAGAGAGAGAAAGAGAGCACATGAGTAGGGGAGGGTCACAGAGAGAGGGAGACACAGAATCTGAAACAGGCTCCAGGCTCTGAGCTGTCAGCACAGAGCCCGACAAGGGGCTCGAACCCATGAACCATGAGATCATGACCTGAGCTGAAGTCTGACGCTTAACCGACTGAGCCACCCAGGTACCCCGGGACAAAATTTCTTAATTTTTTCCAGTAAGATGCTATCCGTATAAAATAGGGATAATAATAAAAGTGAAATCATTTTACTTCAAATAGAAGCTTATCTGAGCTGTGTCCAGTGGCAAGGGGAATGAGCGTGGGTTTCAGAAGAGATGGACCTGTGTTCAAATCAACACTTATGTTGTTGTATGTGCCCCACTTACGCCATGTGAATTTCCCAAACCCTCGCCGCCCTGTCTGCAGAACTGGGGTGATGTGACCCATCCTGGATGACTTAAATTCTGAATAACTTATGCGGTGCTTGGCATATACATGGACCCTGTGATTCAGTCATTTCCTTCATAAAGAAATCCCACACAGGAGTGTAAGATGTGTGTGTGAGGGTGCCCATCACAGCACTGCTGGTGATGACGTGAGGAGGAGGCCATCCAGGTGTTTGTCGCTGAGGGGCGGCGAGGCAAAATGTAAGAGCACAAAAGCACAGTTCTTACAGGTAACAGACAGTGTCTCCAGAGCGACATGGATGAGTCTTCAAAATGTACTCAGCGAAAAATAAATTATTTCATATAAGCTCATTGATGAAAAGGAAAAACTACAAAAATAAGGAAACAAATATTTTTAAGGACACATGTAAGTAAAAGAATATGCTTTAAACAAATTATAAGTGTTGTCTATGGGGACAAAAGAGAAAGAAATGCATTGGGTTGAAGTCAATTAGCAAAGAAGAGAATTGTGGTCCAGTGATGTCTGTGCCAAGAACTCGGGGGTGTGATTACTTCTGTCTTCTATGCTTGTGGTTAAAAAAAAGAAAGAGACCAACAGATTAATAATACAAAAGTGGGTGACTCATACAGGTGGTCTATCCAGTGTATTCCAGACTCTTTTCCCAGGCGCCCCATAACTATAGGGCTGCTGTTCACTCTGATATGTAGGCAGCCTTTTAATAATGACAACATTATGATGTAGATTTAAGAAGAATAAATTTACACTTATTTATTAATCTGAAATCTGAAATTGCATTCTAGAACCTGATTCCATTAGCTAACCCCACTTACTGAAATGCAGACGGCAGTTTAAAGAGCATCTGCCTCGGACATACCTCGTTATTGGACCAAAATTGGTTTCATTAGTAAGGTAATGAAATAAAGAGCTTTCAAGGATATTATTATTAGTCCAGTTACAGAGAGCTGTATTAAAATTAACTTGAAGAACAGTATCCTGTTAAAGGCACATGCTCGTATTTTCATTAAATAAGATTAGCAAAACCTTTGTGTTATACCTCTAAAAAAATTGTCAAAAGCAAAGAAATACAGTCTAGGCTTGTTATAATATAACTGCTAGGCTCTGTTATACTGTGCTGGGTGGTCTGATGATTGGATAAATAGCATTTAGTACTTAATGATTATTTTAGGACAAACAATTTTAATTACAGGGATGTGTCATCACCATTTTTGTCATATAAACTTGGTGGGTCATTATCTTGGAAGTCCACAAGTGACACGTTTCCTTTCAGCTCTCTCTGCCTGAGAAGTGCTGAGCTGTGCACCCTCCTCCCAGCCCCAGTTCTGAGGCCTTCGCCCTCGGCTTAGCTTTGTTTGGCTCTAAAGGCACAAAGCACTATATTTTAGCGAGCGGTATGACATGAATGCCTACATCAGTAATCAACAGAGTCACACCCCAGAGAACACACTTCCAGTGAGCTCAACTCAGATATGTACTGAAAACAAGGCAGGTTAGTAATGAAAATAAACATACCAGGTGGAGACAATAGACTGGTCATCTGTCATAATAGCCTACAGAATATAGGCCTAGACTTGAATTCTACAAGAGTGCGAAGCTGTAACCTAGAAGATGAGAGGAAGAAGAACGAAGTAGTTGTAGATCGCGGGGTGCTAAATAAGGGGAAAAAATGTAGCTGTGCTAGAAATGTGTGAATGTGAGGTAGGTGGGCTGATGGGTCCTAGTGGACAAGGGCATATGAAGAAGACCCTGAGGAAGTTGGGATGCTTTTTGCTGCAAGTAACAGAAGACTCAACCAAAATGAGTTAAAGTATAAGGAAACATCATCCTACATGATGAGAAATTGCAAGGGAGGATGGATCCAGGGTGGATTAATCATCCACTCAACAGTGTGTCAACAAGGACTCAGGCTCTGCCCACTTTTCCTCTCTGACATCTGGCCTATCCTCTTGGGCTGGCTATGTCACGGTCACACAGTCACTGCTGTGATAGTGGTCACAAGACAAAACAATCCTGAAGGGCTGGCTTCCTCTTGTGAGTCTCTCTCTCTCTCTCTCTCTCTCTCTCTCTCAGAGGGAAGCCTCTTCTAGAAGCCCTATAATGAATTTTTGTCCTTATTGGCAAGAATCACGGCACCTTCTGATTTTAAAAAATTTTGTTTATTTATTTTCCCCCAAACTTGATTGAGGAATAGCTGACGGATATAATAGTATATATTTAAAGGGTACAATGTGATGATTTCATATACATAAACATCATGGAATGATTCCCAAGATCATATCCATCACCTCACATAGTTAACTTTTTGTGTGTGCGGGAGAATGCTTAAGATCTTCTCTCAGCAACTTTCAACTATACAATACTGTATTAACAAGAGTCACCGTGTGGTACATTGGATCCTGAGAATATAACTCAAAGTTTGTGCCCAGTTAGTCATTGATGCAGGAGACAGGATTACCTCAACTGGCTTAAGCCAGTCAAGGCTTGCTCCTGGGGTATGGAGAGCATGAAGCCTTCTCTGAAGTGCATGGCTACATGAAAGTGGATTCATTAAGTCTGTGTTCTTCACAGCACAGAAGATGGGAAGGGAAGGGCTAAACACCAGGTAATCAGCACAGAAGAAGGGAAGGGAAGGGCTAAATACCAGGTAATCAATTTTTTTACGATGCTGTCTGGGGAGAACTTGAAGGCACCTGGAAAGAGAAAAGTGATCTCCTCTGAGGCTGTGCAGGTGGGCAATCCAGTGTTAAAGTGTTTGGGTGACTTTGTGCAGCCAGAGAACTTTTCTGTACAAATTTCAGGATGAGGAGGACCTTACTGCATGGACATTAAAAGCATGATGACCTAATTCCTTCCGCTCTTTTGCCACAGAACAATTACTTATAAATGTACACAAATGAGAGCAAGACAGCTTTGAACTACTGGTTGAAAGGGGCAGTCAATCTTCTATTCATTAGAATCTGCCACCGCTGTGAGTTCCCTCCTCTAGCATTTAGGGATTTCTCAAAAACCACAACTATGTAATCTTTCATGAAGCAGTGTGCTCAGACTCTTAAATTCGTGAAATGTAATAACCGAACTGTCTATATTATCTGTACTTCCAAGTGATATCCTGAGATGTTTTTTCCCTCTGTGTGTTCTCAGGTAGTGACGGGCATAAAATGGATTCTCTCAGCACAGCGAGCGTTGAATTTTGCCTTGATGTGTTCAAAGAGCTGAACAGTCACAACATAGGAGAAAACGTCTTCTTTTCGCCGTTGAGTCTGCTTTATGCTCTAAGTATGGTCCTCCTTGGTGCCAGAGGAAACAGTGCAGGGCAGATAGAGAAGGTATGGAACATAGCAGAAATCTCCCCAGAGCCTGTGCATCTTCTATGCACCCATCTGGGTCAGCCAAATACGCACATCTTGATTCCAAGGAAATTCTGCCATTTTGGGATCAGAGAAACACATTTGAGAAAAATCATATTTCTTAGAGTAATGGCTTAAATAATGCAATAATTATAATGCAGATAACACAACAAATGCAATACAGTCTCTTCCTTTCCATTGGTGCTCCCGTGCACACGTTTCTGCAGTTTTCTTTTAGAGTTCATTTTTTTCAATGATTTAAATATGACAGAGAACACGTGTGTGGTGCTATTCTTGCCCTCCAGGATTGTAACTGATAGCGAAACATAGTAACACTATCAAAGCTCTCAAGTTAAAAAAAAATATTCATTAGTACATTTGAAGTTCACAACAGCCCTATGTGGCAGGTAGAGAGTCTTATCCCTATTTTACACCTAGGGAAACAGAAAAAAAGGGTGACTTTCCAGTTACAAAGGCTGCCACCTAGTGATTGTTCCATTGTATGTGTTTTTGACTGCTGTGGAAAGTCTAGATGAGTATTGCTTAACAACTCCTTGGGTACTTGCACATCATATTATTGTTTGTCCTTTACTTCTTTACTCCATATTTTGATGCACTTTCATGATTTTCTTGCCTTAAAGTAGGTATTGTAAAGGGACACCGTGTCATGTTTTACCTGACCCCAGATGGTCACCATCACAGTGAAGGGCCTGGGAACAGGAGGGGAGGGGGCAGAGGAGCCTCATCGTAAGAGCCCCATCCCTGCAGACGGGCAGGCAGTTGTCAGGGAACCTCGCTCCTGCGCTCACTTTCCTTAGCATGAATGAGGATAATAGTATCTACTTACAAAGCTGTTGCCGGCATCCAGTAAGAGATGCAAAAGCTTAGTTCAGTACTCGGAATGTGACATCACGAAATGTTAGCCGTTATCGTTGGTCTTTTTCCGAAACAGAAAGACAGATAACTTGTAAATATTCACTTTTATAAACTGTCTGTTGCCTTTGATACCAACCGAGCCCTCTGTTTCCTTCCTAGGTGCTTCACTTTAATCGTATTGCAGAACCATTGAAACCAGAATTCAGGGACTCAGCTAAGGTATGATAGCATCACTGCTGACCTGTCTGTCAAGTGCTCTCCAGCGTGAGAGCGCCAGGAACTAACAGGGTGGGGGCTCAGTAGCAGAGGCCCTCGTTGGCGCCTAAAGGACCAAGCAGCATAGTCTCCCTTGGTCTAGTCCTTTAGTCTTCGTGATAATTGCTACAGCCTATAGAGCTAACGTAATAATAATAATTACAGTAACTATTAAAGTCCCCCAGATTTTATCACACATCTTATTGTCATTCTTGCTCAGACTTTTTCTGTTCTTTTATGGAATGCGACATACATGTCAATATGGGACTGAGTCTCCCAGCCTCCTCTGTGAGGTGGTAGAGTTGTTCAGTGGGGTCACTGAGAGAGGACCCTGATGCTTTGCCTTCTGGTTAGGCCCCAAGAAAACAGGGCCTGCTGTTGCTTAGCCCACATTGCCTGGGACTATGATTCCTGCTCCTTTCTAGTCAGAGAATTCCTTTTTGGCCTCAAAATTATATGGATTGCACACATAATATGGTAGCATGTTTGATTGTGATTGTTTGAGGCAACACATAAATATATACAGGTTCAGAAAATACTTGCCTTGCAGAACCCAGCTTGCTGTGAGGAGATTAAAGCTCGTGGCTTGGGAAACTTTGCTTTCGGGAACATAGGTGTGCCCCAGTAATGTCCTTGCGTTTGGATGCGTCCAAGCCATAGGTCTAACAGAATGGCTCCTGGGAATGGATCTGGTGGGTGAGTGAGGTCAGTTCAGCGAAGGGTGGAAGTGTTTAGTTACATGGTCACACAGAGAGTTGAAAGGAGCGTGATAGGGATGAATCTGTAGGTACAGGGACGGCAGCAAAACTTGGATCGTCACCCTGAAGACCCCACTGGGGTCTCTCTATGAAACCTTGTGCTTTTGGACTAAGCCATTGGGCCCAACGAGTGCTTGTGTGTTCTGCAAGAGCTCACAGTTCCGCACCCCACCTGTGACTAAGGTCAGAGTGCTGAGATTGCCATGTGGGAGGGAATCTAGAGAAGGAACCTGCTTTAAACTCTCCAGCTCCATGTTTGCTAGTGCTCTTTACCCCTTTATTCAGAGGCAGCTGCCTTGCTCCCTACTTACTGTTTTCACATTATATAACCTTCCAGTGGCAAGAAATCAAGCAACTTAATACTCCATTTTTTGTTTACTGATGCTTCAGTGCAGCCGAGCTGGAAGGATTCATTCAGAGTTTGGAGTCTTATTCTCTCAAATTAACCAGCCACACTCTAACTATACCCTCAGCATGGCCAACAGACTCTATGGGGCAAAGGCGATGGTGTTCCATCAGGTAAGTCCGTCTGGAATAGTGGTCCACAGCTCTCCGGACATCCCCTAAGTTTCAAACCATAAAATAAGTGAGGAGTGAGAAGAGCCACATGGCATTAGTATGTAAGAGATTAAATTCTGAGCTGACTTAGAGTTTCAGTGAAATGGTTTTATCAAAATCCTATCTAAAGTTGTGAAATACCACATAAACATTTTATTTTTGCAAAAACCACCAAAGTTGTCCAAGAAGCAAGGTCGGGGATGAAGCACAAAACAAAGTTGTTAAGAATTCTCTTGTGGATCAGGAAAAAACAAAATACATTTCTCACCCCTTCTTCAAAGGTCTTTAATGGCAGAGTACTAAGAATCAGTGGGAAGTACACCGGACTGGGAGCCAAGAGATGTGGATTCTGTTCCCTTTAAAGATAAAGTCATCTTTATCTTTAAAATGAGAGGATTAGACTTAAGTTCTTTCTAGCTTCAAGATTCTAACACTATTTATAGCATCTCCCAACAGTATGTAGTTTTATTGAGTGTTTAATATGTGCCGTTTACTTAATATGTTATAGGTCTTATCACATTAATTGCTGCATAGTCCTAATAGAACTACAAAATTGCCATTAATTCTACAGTTGTGAGGCAGATTCTGAAAAGTCAAGTTAACAAAGGTCACAGAGATAATTAAGTGGTAAAGCCTGAATATGACTGAATGGTGGTAATCAGTGGTGGGTGCAGAATGTCATATTGGGTCCAGTGTGGGAACTTGGTTATAAGAGAGGATTCAGTTCTTTATGCTGTATTTGCACACTATTTTTATTTGGATTACTAGTATAAGTGAATAAAATAGTGAATTCCTTAAGTTATTTTTGTTCATATTTTACATAAAGTTGAAAAAATGTCAATTATGTACAGCAGAGACTATCATTACCATTTTAATTACAGTGGCTTTCCGGGAGGTTGATATACATACCAAGGAGAGATCAAGCCTTCTGTTAGGCTTCTAAGAAGCAGAATGTAATCACTGGGCCTTAATCACTTCATCACTCTAGTCCTTAGTTTTCCCTTCTAGAATGTAGGGCAGTGACCCCCATTTGTCTGCTTTGTGAGGACAGGGCAGTGGGCGTAACTTGTGACTTGCCATTTTGCTTTGAGCATTTTAGAGCAAGAACGCCAATGATAGGCCAGAGGAAACAACCAAACACTCCTGAACATACCTTTTAGAAAGCTTTTTGATTTGTTTAAATCCATTTGTTGTATTAAGAACATGTACACATGGATTCGGCTTCCTTTCAGAGCTGCTTTTGTCTCTGTGTTGTGATTTTATTTTACTTATTTTTTTTAAGTTTTATTTTATTTTGAGAGAGAGTGCACACAAGCAGGGGAGGGGCAGAGAGAGAGAGGGAAAGAGAAAATCCCCAGCAGGCTCTGAGCTGACAGCTCAGAGCCCAAGACTTGGGGGTCAAACTCATGAACCATGAGATGGTGACCTGAGCCCAAGTCAAGAGTTGGATGCTTAACCGACTGAGTCACCCAGGTGCCCTTGGGTGTTGTGATTTTTAGAACACATAGAGCTGCAGGCTTTTGCTTCCCTTACACTATTTTTGTGTTGTGCTCTTGTCCTTTCCTTTTACAGCAATATCTAAAATGTTCTGAGAAATTGTATCAGACTGCGCCACAAACTGTTGATTTTGAACGGGCTCCGGAAGAAACGAGGAAAACTATTAATGCTTGGGTTGAAAGTAAAACTAATGGTAAGAATAAGTCCCATGGGTGTCTTAAAACTTTATTTGCATTGCTTTGATAAACTCCCTGAGTCAGTGCTAACAAGGAAGCTGGGTGATGTCTAGGACCTAACGTAGGCAGGTTAACAATGGAGGAAAAGAGGGGAGTATTTTGGAATATTCTTTACAGTCATTTGTCCTGAATATGAACTAAGCCAGGTCGTTTTGTAAATGAGAAGAACAGTGTTTATACTTTATAGAAGTTTTGCACATTCTGTAATTATATTTAATTAAATTTAAATCCACCTTTCATGGTTTTATTTTATGTTATTTTTCTTAAATAGTTTATTGTCAAGTTGGTTTCCACATAACACCCAGTGCTCATCCCCACAAGTGCCCTCCTCCATGTCCATCACCCCCCTTGCCCTCTCCCCCACCCCCATCAGCCCTCAGTTTGTTCTCAGTATTCAAGAGTCTCTCATGGTTTGCCTCCTTCCCTCTCCCCAACTATTTTTCCCTTCTTCTCCCCCATTGTCCTCTGTTAGANGAGCATTGTTTCATGTGTCTGTTGGCCATCTGGATGTCTTCCTTGGAGATGTGTCTCTTCATGTGTTCTGCCCATTTCTTCACTGGATTATTTGTTCATAATTTTAAAATAAACCTTCTAATTGTCAAATATTTATTTAATAATTAGCAGATTTAGTATTTNTTTCTCACTGCCTCTTCCACAAGACCCAGATGTCATCTTTTTTCTGGTTGTTTCTCTCAAAGATATAAATTATTTAGAAAAAAATACCACGGCACCATTATTACATATAGAACATTTAAAATAATGATTTCATATTAACAAATGTGCAGCGAGTTTTTGTATTTCCTCAATTGTCTGGTTTTTGTTTGAATCAGGACCCAAATAACATTTATACATTGCAGTTGGTCAATACGTTTCTTACATCTTGATTATTTCATTTTATTAGTTTACTTTGAGAGAGAGGGAGAGCACACAAGCGGGGGAAGGGGGGGCGGAGAGAGGGAGAGAGAGAATCTTAATCTCCATGCTCGGTGGGGTGGATGATATGGGGCTTGACCCCAAGACCCCTGGATCATGACCTGAGCCGAAAGCAAGAGCAGTATGTNTTCTGGATTTTTAAAATAAACTTTTTTGACTGAAATATATATACTTATAGAAAAGTTCATATATTATGTGTTTGGTGTTTGATGAATTATCACAAAGCAGAAATTATCACAAAAGCGAATGCCCTCTGGCAACCCCCCTCTACCTCTAGCAGGTCAGAGAAATGAAACATTAGTTACTAGGAAGGGCACCCTCCAAGGCCACTCTCCGGTTTCCTGCCAGAAACCTACCCACCCTATTGCCAAGCATTAAGATTTCTCTGACCTCTTTTACTAAATATTAGTTCTGCCTATCTTAATATTTCATGCGATTGGAATCATAAAGCATGTGTTTAGGGTTTTTTAAGGTCAGCATTCTGTGAGATTCATCCATGTAACTACATGTTGCATAGTTTGTTCATTTTCATTGATGTCTGTTTTGTTCTCTGAAAATACCTAAATATATTTATCCGTTCTACTGAGTCTTCATGAACACTTGGAACATTTTTAGTTTGGGTCTATTATGAACAGCACTGCTATGAGCATTTTGATACACATCTTTTCGTACATATACTGTCTGTAATTTTTTTGGATGATACCTGGAAATGAAACTGCTGATCATATAAGATATGTGTATATTTAATTTTAGTAGATACCAAACAGAATCCGAAGTAGGCTCCAGGCTCTGAACTGTCCGCACAGAGCCCAATGCGGGGCTCAAACCCACGGACTGTGAGATCATGCCCTGAGCCGAAGTCAGACACCTAACCGACTGAGCCACCCAGATGCCCCTGAACTCTGTTTTTGGTTTTCCCAATCCTTTAATAATGTTGACAGTTCTGCTCAGCTGCTGTGTCTCTTTTAGTCACTTTCCGCTCAGACCGTCAGCCTCTCCAATGCTTATGATGAGCGGTTCTTCACAGACAACCCAGGGCAGAATTAAAAAAAAAAATGTATTCAGCTTTTCTTACAGTTCTTGCCAGGGATGTCCGTTATAAACTGCACTCTTATTGCCTAAAGAAATCCCTTTACATCTCCTTTGATCTAATCACTCCCCCTCCTTTTATCCTTATTGAAAGTTTGTTGAAGATGTTTGCCTGCAGTTTCTCATAGTCCACATGATGGTGAATACAGTTTGAAATGTCCCTTCCTCTGTTTTTATATTTCTTACAAATTGGCAGTTAGACCTAGAAACTCGATACGATTCTTGTGGGCTTTGCTTGTTTGTTTTTTACTGTTGATGAATATGCTTCATTGGAGGTGTTGTGTTTCCATCGGGAAAGAAATAATATCTGGATGCCTCTCTCCTTTTTTTTAATCATGTTAGTGGCCTGTGATGGCAATTGCTCAGGTCCATTATTTCACTGGGGGTTATAAAGTTGCAGTATTCCAATTCTTGTGTTCCTTCTTAATAATCTGGAACATGAGACACTTCTTGTGAAATATTTGGTTATTCTAAGTACGGTTGCTATGAGAAAAACAAAAACAAGATGCCAGATTCTTTCTGTTCGGTACCAGTTTTTGAAACAACTTTTACTGCCTCCTAGCATCCTCAAAGACATCCGAGTTTTCTCTTTTTCCTCAAAGATTTTTTAAAATATTGTTCACTTATTTTGAGAGAGAGAGAGCGAGTGAGTGAGCGAGCGCCTGAGCAGGGGATTCAGTCAGCACAGAGCCCGACGTGGGGCTCAATCCCACGAACTCTGAGATTATGACCGAGCCAAAATCAAGAGTCAGATGCTTAACCAACTGAGACACCCAGGTGCCCTGAGTTTTCTTTTTAAAGTGTCATTGTGAATTCAGAAATTTAAACATTTTGAGATGTTTCAGTTCTGTCCCCTTTCAGTCAGGGGTCACATCTGTATTTTGGCTCTTAAGTCCTTTCAACTCTGCCCTTGCGGAATTTGATGATTTCTTTGCTTTCTGATCTGACCAGATGTTCCAGACTCACGTCCTGCTGCTGACCTAGATTCCTCATGGGAATCCTGGATCATTTTGATAAGAAATGATGTTAGAGACCACAGTCTGGGTACAAGAGTTCTCATTGATACTGGCATGGTCATTGTTTAAAGGCCTTCTCAGTGAATATGTTTTTTTTTAGGTGAAATACAGCATAATTTCTCGCTGATATGACCAATTCAAATTCAGGTTCATGAGATTTTTACTTTACACCCCTCCCTTTTTTGCATCTTTTTCCCTTTTATCTTGTGTCAAAAATCCCAGATTCCAGTATCACCAATATTATTGCAAAATCACTTCATTCAACAATATACACAGTCTCAAAATAACAATACTAATAAAATATAACAGTAGCGTAAGGTGTTGTTTGGAGTGCTTTTTGTCCTTAGGTTATATCCCACTAGAGACGCACAAAGTACCATGCTGAAATAATCCCCATCTCTGTGGTTATGCCATCAACTCATCGTACCAGTAGTTTCTGAGGTTTATGAATGTAGACAATTATATTCCTTGATATAGGAGAAATAAAGTTTATTAAGGAATACAATTAGGATGAAATAACATCAAAGTATTAAATTAAAGCTAATTCCATTTATGAAGAACATATCAGAAATATAAACTAAATACTTCTCTGAGCATAAAGACTGTCTCTAACATATTTGTATCTCATTATTTCATTTATTAGTAAACTCTCAACGGTATTTTGTTGATTGGTGGACTGATAATGTTATTCAAGTTTAGTAATAGGTGACAAAATTAAAATATGTATTTATTCAGTTCTTTGTGTTAAGTTAGAAAATACTTGGAAAAGTCCACAAATTTTCAGATCTGTTAATTTACTTAGAACAGTAGTGGAAAAATTAAGCTTCAAATCTGATGTTCCAGATTTCCTTCTGTTTCCTATTGATAGATTATATTGCATAAAGGTTTTGAAAATTGCAATGCACCAAGGTGCACCAAGGGGGCTTCGTATTCAGTTTGATCAGTATATTAACAAAGCAGTAAACATCTTGTACATTTTTATAAATTCTGACTTTTAGATACGTATTTACTTTAAGTGTTGGTATATACTTGTGATACACGAATTGCTAGTACATTGTAAGAATGAGTGAATCTTTTGAATGGGTGTGATGAGGTGCTGGTAAGTATGAACTCTGATAACTTAAAGGGAAGCCATAAGAAATTATTAAAGATATTCTAAATAAGCAGTAATGCATAGGAAGGCATAGGATATAACTTGTATAAGACAAGTTGATCATTAGCTGATATATGAGCTACTCTCTGGATGCCTCCTTCTGATTAGAAGTAAAAAAGCACTCAATTCTTTGACATAAACTTCATTTGACAAGGATAGCCTAACTGGTCAGGAGATAAAGGGGTTCTTCTGGCATCTCAAATTTATAACTAGCCTTAAAAAAGAAGTGGTTCCAGGGACGCCTGGGGGACTCAGTCGGTTAAGCTTCTGACTTCGGCTCAGGTCATGATTTCACAGTTCGCGGGTTTGAGCTCCTCGTCCAGTTCTGTGCTGAGAGCCCAGAGTCTAGAGCCTGCTTCGGATTCTGTGTCTCCCTCTCTCTCTGCCCCTTCCCTGATCGTGCTCTGTCTTTCTCTCAAAAGTAAATAAACATTAAAAAAAAATAAAAAGAGAAATTGTTCCAGATTTCTACTGACTGTTCAACTCTTTGTTATCAATAAACCCAAATTCTAATCCAAATATATTATCTGTTTTTTTTTTAAATCATTGTTATAAGGAAAAGTCACAAACCTCTTTGGAAAGGGCACAATTGACCCTTCTTGTGTAATGGTCCTGGTGAATGCCATATATTTCAAAGGACAATGGCAAAATAAGTTTCGGGAAAGAGAGACAATTAAAACCCCTTTTCAGCTAAGTGAGGTAAGTATTTTGTTTTCAGACTGATGATAAATTCTGGAGAATGCAATAATAATTTAAGGATAATTTAGAACATTTCAGTGAAAATACTGGCCTAGGTTTCTGTAGGTTTCTTTCATTTTTAATGTTTGTTTGTTTGTTTGTTTATTTGCTTGTTTGTTTGTTGAGGGAGACAGAGCATGGATGGGGGAAGGGTGGGGGTGGGGGCACAGAATCAGAGGTAGGCTCCAGACTCTGAGCTGTCAGCACAGAGCCCCACGTGGGGCTCAAACTCATGAACTGCGAGATCACAACCTTGATCGAAGTTGGACACTTAACCAACTGAGCCACCAAGGGACTCCTCCATAGGTTCCCTTTATTGTGTTTCCTATGTATTTTATTTTCATTTTTCCTCAGGAAGCGACAGTAACCGTTCTCACAGGGCCCCTCACTGGAGCCTTCGGACACTGGGACCTCTCTCGCAGAGAAGAGAGCCTGCCCTTTCCCCCCTGTTCTATCCATGCATTCTCGCCACGTGTGCTGGGGCTGTTTTCTCAGCACAACAGAACTATCCGCATTACTTTTCTCCTAGAGAGCCTCCAGTTGGATCAACAAAGAAAATGATCCTATGATGTCATTTTTCAATAATGATTTATTTTAAAATAAAAAATTCATAACCTTTGCAAAGGAAAGTAATAAAGGGTGTACTTTATTGTTTTTATTTTACCCATGCCTTTAGTGTTAATGCAGATACTCATGTTTTGCAAAAAAATCAGTATACATACATGTGCATGCAAATATGTGACTCTTCTACCTAATTTGAACCCCCCTTTTTTTTTAAATAGGGTAAAAGCAAAATGGTGGAAATGATGTATCAAACTGGAACATATAAATTAGCCTTGATAAAGGAGCCGCAGATGCAAGTTCTGGAGCTTCCCTATGTTAACAACAAACTAAGCATGATTATTCTGCTTCCCGTAGGCACGGCCAGTCTAGAGCAGGTAAAGTTAGAGAACGCTAATGTGCAGAGAAAGCATGTGTGCACGTGTGTGTGCATGTGCTCGTGCACACTCATACCCCCACCCACACGACGCTTGTGTGGTCAGTTCCTAATTCAGTCACACACTGGGTTCAGTGGTATTGCTCCCCGGCTGTGAGAGGAAGGGGACCCTGGTCCCTGCCTTCTATGTAAAAGAGGGTGCAAGTCCCCAAAGGTTCCATCTTGTACTAACACAGCACTTCCTGGTCCCTTGACATCTGGGAAACATATTTGTGTAGTGCTGGAATTGTAACGCCGGTCAGGGCCGCAGTCCACAGCAGTCTGACTAAGCCATCTTCCACTCGGGCTGTTCTTCCAACCCAATTATAACAAGCTTTCATGAGCAAACCGCCCTTTTAAGCATCCTGCTCTCGTAGGGGAAATGGGTGCCGCAGCCATTGAGAAGAGGTCATGGGGGTGGCAGGGGTTCGAGTCCAAGCCCCCCTCCCTGGCCGCAGCCCACACTGCCCAGCACAGAAGCAGGCAAGCCAGTGACTTGGAGTGACTGCGCCTCCTCAGCCCTGCTGGACCCCCCAGTGCTCAGCGGGAATGGCAGGCAGAGGAAGCTGACATGCACACACGGATGGGAGGCTCACACCGGGGGTTTCTAAGTCAGGGAGTGCCTGCCTGAGGTTAAACAATGTGGCC
>NW_027532203.1:3814417-3817603 GCF_008692635.1 Crocuta crocuta | reverse complement strand
CGGGGGGGTCGGGGTAGGGAAGGCTTCTTGAAGCCCCTGGGTTGATTCTCTTCCTCTAGGAAGAGAAGCATGGCTGTGGCCAGGAGAGCAGGTGTGACACCAGCGTGACTGACTGAGGGCTCAGACCTCTGGGCCCCTGTGCTGGGCTGCCAGGGAAGATATTTGGAGGCAGGTAGCATTTTGGAAGTTTAGAAGTGGTCTCTCTTAGGTTGTGATGCATTCATTGATTTGTTCATTTGTCCATTCACACACCAGACATTGAGTGTTTATGCTGAGACTTCCAGTGGGTTCTGGAACATAGACAAATGTGGGGTTCCAACACAGAGTTATAAATATCATGTAACAAGTGCCGTGAGACTCTGCCGGACGTCCTGTGGGAGTAGAGAGAGTAGAGAATGAGGGGATCCGGAAGGCTCCCAGGAGAGTGATCTCGACATCTCGCAGGAGGAGGAGGAGAAGATGAAGAGGGGAACAAGGGGGCCCTGTGGTTCCAACTAGAGCAAAGAGCACATGAAAATGAGGCCAGCAAGGCAGAGTTGCATCATGGTAACGTGGATCAGGGCAGAGAAGGACAAAAGGGAAAGATCGGATGAGAAACCACCTTTAGTTTATGTCCGATTGTATATCGTCAGGATGGAGAGAAGGTGACAGAAAGTTTTCATCTCTTGTCGTGGAGTGATGGGGTTTGGCCTGCTGGTCTTAGAGCCGTGGAGAGGACTGGCTGGGGGGTGGGGGGTTCACATGCCCAAGGAGCGCGGTGTGAAGGGCTATGCAGCATTGTGGCACTGTGTGGAGCCGGGGGTGGAGGATGAGCCGGGGTCGGTGGGCCGCGTGGCTGGGCGGAGGCGTGGAAGGCGTGTAGAGCTGAGCTGCGGGGGTCGTAGCATAGCAGACGCAGTGGGGGGAAGGTCACGGACAGGAGGGAAGTCAAGTGTGATGCGGGGGTCCCGGCGGCATAGAAGTCCAGTGAGAAACAAGTTTATATTAGAGGGTGCGATTTAATGTTTCAGCGTTGAGAACCAAATCAAGAAATGGTGAATTCATCCAGGAAACACAAGGACCTCAGAGGCAAGAGAGGGAGTTTAGGTGAAGCCTGGCCCTGAGGGAATTAGGGCAGGAGACTGTAGGATACAACTTTGGGGCGTTTGCTTATGAAACATCGATGAAAAGTAGACCATAGAACGGGGAAGACATGGCTCAGTGCAACATTCTTTCTGTTTTGTTTTTTTTTTCCCAGATGGGACTTGAGCACATTTTCAAGGTAGAAAAGAAAGCAATGCATCAAATCTTTCGCACTGAGAATTATATAAGCGAATGGCATTTAATGCCGCAGGCACGTGTTTGGCTCACATGGGCTCATCTGTGTTTTGTCTCTTAGATAGAGAAGCAGCTGAACATGAAGACGTTTTATGAGTGGACCAGCTCTGCTAACATGGTAGAGAGGGAAGTTGAAGTCCATATCCCCAAATTCAAACTGGAAATCAAGTACGAGCTAAATTCTCTGCTAAACTCCCTTGGGATGACAGATATCTTCAATGAAATCAAAGCTGATCTCTCTGGAATGTCACCAGCCAAAGGCCTGTATTTATCAAAGGTCATCCACAAGTCATACGTGGATGTCAATGAAGAGGGGACTGAGGCAGCAGCAGCCACTGGGGACAGCTTCGTTGTAAAAAGACTCCCCATCCGGGCTCAGTTCATGGCGAACCACCCCTTCCTGTTTTTCATAAGGCACCTTCCTACCAACATGCCCCTCTTCTGTGGCAAACTCGCTTCCCCCTAAACAGGTGGGGCTAAGTGAGGCTCAGGGTCACAGAGGAGGGACAGGGACAAACCCATGACTATAAGTAGCTCATCCCTTGCACAGCTCTTTGCTCATCTGCAAAATGGGTCTAGGATCTCTCTCAACTTATACCTTGAATTGGTGAACTCTAAGATTATGGAAATCATGGAAGAAGGTACATTTACAAAAAAGTTTCTCTGGTTCTCTTATCTCTGGGGCCATTTAAGTGCTATCTGGTGACATGATCAAGTCAATGAGAACAATTTTCAAGGGTTGGATTTACTTGACTTGTATATATCAGTGATCTCTTGAACAAGTGACCAATCTACCTTCAGAAAACTAAATTAAGGGCTTCAGCTTGGTTGGATTTTTAAATATTATAGTTTTCCTTGCCGGTGTGGACATAACATGAATTTTAGTTCAAAATTCTGTATTCACTATAATAAATACATAAAATGCCTTCAGTTCTTTGAAGATTTTTTTAAAATTATTTCTGAGAGAGAGAGAGAGAGAGACAGTGTGAGCAAGGGAGGGTTAGAAAGAGAGGGAGACACAGAATCTGAGCTGTCAGCACAGATCCCAACGTGGGGCTTGAACTCACCAACTGCGAGGTCATGACCTGAGCCGAAGTCGGACGCTTAACCGACTGAGCCACCCAGGCACCCCTGAAGAGTTTTAATATACTGCAGTAATTAAATGACTTATCAAAGGAGACTGAGTAAGGAGAGGTCTAAGTCAACATTTTTGTGGAATTTTTGGCCAAATGTTTTCAGGCCCTAAATCAAATAATAGATTTTTCTTTTTACCTCCCTCTCTTGTTTATTCCATTTTACTTCGTTTTTCTCTCTCTTTCCCTCCCTCCCTCCTCTCTTCCCTTCCTTCCTCTTCCTTCCCTCCCTCCCTACTTCCTTCCCGCCCTCCTCCCTCCCTTCTTCCTTCCCTCTCTCTTTTCTTCAGTAATGCAGTGAGTAAAAATTTAGAACAACAAAACCAGAAATCAATCAGAAGATTTTTATTTAAAAAATAACCTTTAAAAAAAGAAATCCTCCTTATTTTCTACTCAAGGTAACATGAAGTGATAATCAGGTAATAATGGCCATATGTTTACTGCCTTCTCAGTGCCCTCTTCATAAATGCTTCCTACCAGAACTTTCTCAGAGATGTGAACAAAGCAGAGGAGCCCCTCAGTTCTCCCTTCCGTAACCCCATCTTAGAAGAGGCAGTCTTCTTTTTTTTTTTTACAGAAGTTTTACAAACTTTTACAAAGTTTATTGTCAAGTTGGTTTCCATATAACACCCAGTGCTCATCCCCACAAGTGCCCCTCTCCGTGCCCATCCCCCCCTCCTCCCCCCACATCCCTCCGTCCTCCGTTTTTGTCAGCATTCAAGAGTCTCTCATGGTT
>NW_027532203.1:3807421-3814367 GCF_008692635.1 Crocuta crocuta | reverse complement strand
CATTGAAGGATGGGGAAGACTTTATTTTCTAATAATAATGATATTATAAAGGAGCTATCTTGCTGCTCATACCATCCTAGCAATCCTTTATAAGCCCATTTGTCACATGGCATAAAGCCAAGAAGCCACCTTGGCCTACTTCACAGAATAACCCAATGGTACCCGGGCACAGAGAGTTTAACTGTGGAGCAGTGGAGAGGCCCGAAGCAACAATGATGGCTGGAGAAAAATAGGAGTTGTATCTTGGAATCTACTTTTCACTTTAAACATCCTAAGGAAACAATGACTGGAACCTGCCCAGTGAATGCTGGATCCTTCTACGTGAACCCGGTGTGTGCTGTGCAGGAGCTCAGGGGCATCACATAGACCAAGTACCGTGGCCATGACCATGGCCGAGCTGCCTGGCACTCCCTGGTCTCGGCCTCCATCTATTAAAAAGACTCAGAATGCATGGCTGCTCACAGGCAGTCCTCGAACCCCAAGGCCCACTTGAAGCGATGGGTACTGAGCCGGCGATGGTCATCATTTAGAGTCAAAGCCGAGAATAAGTCTCACAGAGGAGCCTTCAGAAACACCAGTGTGGGTGTGGGGCTAGGAGAGGAGGGCTTGGATTGACAGTGATGAAATCAGCCTGTGAGAGCAAAGCTGGGAGGGGCACTGGAGTCATTCTCCGAAGCCCCTTTGTAGGATGGGGAGCTTTTTAGGGTACCCTGGCTGGGATGGGGAGAGCACAGCTATTTTCACTCTTCAGAGAGCCAATATTATATGTCAATTATATCTCAGTAAAAAAAAAAAAATGGGCAAAGGACCTGGATAGACATTTCTCCAAAGAAGACCTCCAAATAGCCAACAGGTACATGAGAAGACGCTCAACATCACTAATCATCAGGGAAATGCAAATCAAAACCACCACGAGATAACCCCTCACACTTGTTAGGATGGCGATTTCGAGAAGAAAAGCACTAACCAGTGTGGGCAAGGATGTAAACAAAGGAGAAAAACTTATGCACAGCCAGTGAGAATGTAAATTGGTTTAGCCATTACTGGCAACAGTAGAGATTCCTCAGAAAGTTAAAAATAGAACTGTCAGAACCAGCAATCCCATTTCTGGATACATTTCCAGTGGACATGCAATCAGTGTATTGAAGATATATCTGTCCTCCCAGGTTCATTGCAGGACTATTCATAATGTCCAAGACAGGAAGACAACCCAAGTGTCCAGCACGGAGAGCCATGAAACTGTTCAATATGACACCATATAGGAGGATACGTGTCCTTATACGTTTTTCTAATCACATAGGACGTGCAGCACAAAGAGTGAACCCTAATGTAAACTATGGATTTTAGTTAATAACAATGTATTTAAGTAATTACAAATTTAATAGTAGTAGTAGTAGTAGTAGTAGTGTTGGCTCATCACTTGTAACAAATGTATGACACTAATCCCAGATGTTAATGGGAAATTCAGAGGAAGGGGCAAAGGGAGTAGATGGGAAGTCTTTTTGCTCCATTTTTCTATAAACCTAAAACTGCTCCAGAAAACTTAAAGACTAATAAACGATAACAACAACAGAAACAACAAAAAAAAGGAGGTGGGGAGGAAATCTCCTTCACCTTGATCTCAAAACCCAAAAAGTCTCTACTTTTTTCTTAGGTGTTTTCTGCTAGTATTTTGTTTTCATTTCTGTCGGTTTTATTCCCTTTCATACTTAAGCACTCTTCTGAGTTTATCCGAAGTCTTTTTTTTTTTCTTTCTTATTTCAAGAACACTGAGCCTCCAAATCAGTGTTTGGTTGTACAATGTCACAGTGACTCAGGCAAAATTGCTGCTTTCCTAAACGCATTCACATCCTCATCTTAATGCGCAGGGAAGCCTGAGACTCCCCCCTGGCCAATAAATAGCATCAAACCAGATTCCGAGTCCTTGTGCATCAGTGGGGCCTAGAACATCAGACTTTTCTCGGGTCTCTCTGTTCGGCATAGCCTTCTCCATGTGAAATTGCCGCACAGTTAAAAGACAAAGTGAAAAAAGAAATCACCACCTGGATAGTGGTACTGAGAGATTTGTCTGTGTGTTTACTGGTAAGTACCACTTTTCCCCTTGACGTCTAAATCCGTCATTTTTTTTTTCAGGAACAGAATGGAATGGCAGAAATGAAGACTTAATGGAGACCCACTCTTGGGAGGAAATCTCCCCTTGATCTTCTGCATTGAAGAATCTAGCTCCTTCTCCCAAGCTGTCCTTGGAGTGTCTGGATTAACGGGGAGACTATAATCCTGGTATGGCTGGCCCAGTCCTGGCTCACCTCTGTTGTCCTTGTGTAACCATCAACAGCTTCCCATTTCACGCTCCAAAGTATCCTGGTCGGATGATAAGTTACATGGTTTTCCTACCTTAATACTCCTGGATATTATATCATGGTCTGTGGTCATCCTGTTGAGTGGCTGTAAGTTACCTAGGGCACCAGAAAAGGGCAGCTGGTAAGAGGCTTCAGTTCCTCTGGTAGCAATTACACTGATGCTCAACCAGCTCTCGGTCTTTGATTTCATGCCCCGTGTTCCTTTGGTTCTCTTCCTGAGAGTGTCATACCCTTCTTGCTCTGGGGCCTTTCTGGGGGAAGTTTCTCCTTTCGTTTCTTTCCATTGGTGGCACTTGTTTTTTCCTTTGTGTCAGTAGAAAAAGCAGAGTTCAATGAGGCACCCAGCCCACCCTCAATCCAATGCAAAAAAGCACATATACCTCCAGTCCACCCCAGATTTGCTGCCCAAGGGTGAATGACTTTAAAAGATTCTTGTCACATCATTACTCATTGATAACCCTGGTTCATTTTGGAAGGTAGTATTTCTGGAGCACCTAAGTTCCAAGCCCAGTGTGTATTATTATATAAAATGAATACCAAAGAGCTTAAGAGCCTCAGTCCTTGTCTTCATAAGCAGGGAAGACAGACTTCAGAGCAGTCATGACACTTGGGTCAGAATGACACTGGGCACTATGAGAAGGCTGCGATGGGCAAGGGTATGTGTTGAGTGATGGGTGGGGGCCTACTAGTCAGAGCCCTATAAGCCATTTCAGGAAATGAGGACCTTCTTCTGAGGCAAATGACTTGATCAGATTTGCATTCTGGAAACATCACTTGAGCTCCCAAATGGCCACCTTTATAATGGGAACGGTGCAGTATAAGCTACATAAAACACATCATAAAGGAGCATTTTCCATGTTAATAATCATTTTGGCAGAAACAGGAGAGGTTAGAGTGTGGGTACAATGCCTGCTCATGGTTTGTTTCGGTTATATGTAGATAGCATCTTTGACAATTTAAGTGTGACAGTGCAGGTGCCATTAAGATGCTTAAATGGGTGATGGAATTGTCTAGTAATGTGGACATGAGTCAGAGTCACTCACAACAGCTCTAATACATCTGTGCTAAGAATCCCTCAGTCTAGTCCCCAAGAATCTTTGACCATCAGTGTGGAAAAGACTTATGTGAAGAGGTAGTAAGGCTGTTGGCTGACACTTGCCAGACTGGGGCTTGGCCAGGTTTCCAGGTTCTATATGCAATCTACAGATTTTTTTTTTGTAAATACTGCTTTCTGCTAATCACATCTTTAAGTCTTATGGAGCTTACGCCAGACTCACAGACCCGTTCTGCACTTGTTCTCATGGTTACTATGGGTCCTTCAGAATTCCACCTGTTACTTCCATGGTGCCCAGATCCCCTCTGGGACCCCCCACTTTTCCCTTCCTTGTGGTTGGCTCAGTGTGGAATCTGCTCCCCTCTCTCTGGTGCCACAGAAGTCACCTGTGATGTCACTAACAGATCCATGAAGGTGCCACCCTCTGTCGGTGCTGCGCCCAGAACTGCACTGGGTCAGGCCTGGACCTGCTGCCCCAGTCCTGTGGGCCCAAGGATTTGGTAAGAGGCGGCAATTCAGTGCCTGCAGTGGAGGCTGGGTCGGCAAGCTCTCGCCCCCTGTCTGCCATGTCCCATCCCGTCACTCCCAAGCCAGGCTGCATTGCTCTCCCAGTCTTGTTCAGGGATGATGCAGAGGCTATCTGAACTGTCACATGACACTTTTTTGTCCTGAGACTCCGGCTCGAGAGTGGGACATGACCCGAGCATACGCGTGGGCTGCTTGTCCAATTGCCCTTTCTCTCTGAACCTGAGCCACTGTCCTTATTCTCACGGACACCCTGACTCTCCTCCTGAACATGAATTCTCTCCAGGATGCTCCTTGGTTCCTGGTGCATATAAGGCTCCAGTGGGCTCTGCCACCACGTCTTCATGTGTCCCCATGCCACCTGAATTCCTGCGTGGACCACAGGTCCATCTGTGGCTCTGGCCACACTCCCAGTTTTCACTTACAGATATCAACCTCCAGACTTCTAACTTGCAGCCCTGTTACACAGTCACAATCCTTCTTGTCGTTTCTGCTTTTCTCGTTAACACTTGTCACTCTCATATACTTTATTTATTAACTTGGCTTAGTGACAGTCTTCTCCCACTAGTATGTGAACTTCATAAGGGCTGGGGTATTTTTTTTAATTTTTTTTTTTTTGTTGTCTCAGTGCCAATAATGCATAGAGAATAATAGATGCTCAATAAATTTCAGTTGAATCAATTATGGAATTAATTCCTTAAATACTTCAATAGTTTGAGTGTCTACTATGTTCTTGATTTGGAATGCTCAATGAAGGGCATTCGTTGCTCTGAATGAGATATGCTAGATGGGGGCTAATGCAGTGAACTTGGCCAGTAGCAGAGCTCATGCACCCCAACATTAATGCAGCATTATCAACAATAGCCAAACTATGGAGACAGCCCAAATGTCCCCCGACTAACAAATGGATAAAGAAGAGGTGGTATATAAATATAATGGAATATTACTCAGCCATAAAAAAGAACAAAATCTTGCCATTTGCAACAATGTGGATGGAGCTAGAGTGTTTTATGCTGAGCAAAATAAGTCAGTCAGAGAAACACAGATACCATATGACTTCACTCATGTGTGGAATTTAAGAAACAAAACAGATGAACATATGGGAGGGAGAAAAAGAGAGAGGGAAACAAACCGTAAGAGACCCTTAACAACTTAAAGACAGAGAACAAACTGAGGGTTAATGGAAGGAGGTGAGGGGGGGATGGACTGGAGAGTGGTGAGTGTTAAGGACGGCACTTGTGATGAGCACTGGTGTTGTTTGTAAGTGAGAAACCACTAAAGTCTACTCCTGAAACCAAAATTGCACTGTATGTTAACTAACTAGAATTTAAATAAAAAAGTTGGGGGAGAAAAAGCTGAATAAAATTTAGCTGAAGTAACTGGAAAATCTGGTTACATTACGTAATACTTTGAAACTCTGTTTTGGAGATGACAGAAGACTCTTGAATCAAATCTCTATTTTGGTATCTGNGACAGCTTTGTAGTAGAGGCTAAAGTCTGGGATGGTGATGCCTCCCGTTTTGGTTTTATTCTTCAGTATTACTTTGGCTATTTGGGTTCTTTTGTGGTTCCATACAAATTTTAGGGTAGTTTGTTCTAGTTTTGAGAAGTATGCTGGTGCAATTTTGATTGGAATTGCATTGAATGTGTAGATTGCTTTGGGTAGTAATGACATCTTAACTATATTTATTCTTCCAATCCATGAGGATGGAATGTTTTTCCATTTCTTTGTGTCTTCTTCAATTTCCTTCATAAGTTTTCTATAGTTTTCATCATACAGATCTCTTGTATCCCTGGTTAGGTTTATTCCTAGGTATTTTATGGCCTTTTGTGCAACTGTGAATGGGATCAGCTTCTTGAGGGTAGTTCTATTTTTAACTTTTTGAGGAACCTCCACACTGTTCTCCCGAGTGGCTGCACCAGTTTGCATTACCCCCAACAATGTAAGACCCTTTCTTCACATCCTCGCCAACACCTGTTGTTTCTTATGTTGTTTATTTCAGTCATTCTGACAGGTGTGAGGTTAGGGTTAGGGTTAAGATGTGTAAAGAACATAATCTGCTTATGGGAGACCATGATGACAGTAATGGCAGTGAGAACTAGTATTTATTGAGGTATTACTACAAGCCAGGCATCATTTTAAGCATTTTACCAATTTGATCCCCACAACTGTATGTGATGTCACTCGGTCACCTGGACTGAGTACGAATGTCAGTAACTTACCTAAGGTCATCCTGTTGGTTTTAGAGGTAAGATTTGAGCCCCAGCACCTTGACTTTAAGGTCTGTGTTCTGTCCTCTGAGCCATTACTCTAATGCTACTTGGTAAATTTTTGAAAATTGGAGGGGGGTGATTAGATGGGCAATTTAGAGCTTGGGTTCTAACTCTGCTTCTGCCACAGCTCCTCTTAAAATCGTATAGTCCTTAAACACTTTGGGCTGACACTTGCTTAAGGGCTATTGATGTATTGGTGCAGCTCCCCTTCCTATCACTAGATGGCAGACTTGGTGGCGGGAGGGAGGAGAGGGTGTGGTAATTGTATGGTATTTAATTTGTAAATCTCTATCCTATTGGTAAAATAGTTTATGGGCTATTTCAGTTGGCATTATAAATATTTATTAAATTTTTACTCATTAAATTTCTTCAGTTTGTATTTAATGGTTCCCCTTTTCCTTTCTATTTGTTCACTATATACAGTATCTAAAAAGGAATATAAGTCAGATAGAGAGTTTAGCTATCTCACTCATGACAATGACTAGAACAGTATCTGGCCTATAGCCAAGAATCAAAATGATTGGAGGTTTTCTTTTCTTTTTTCATGTTGTAAGGATTTCCTTTTTGTTTTTATTTTGAACAAGTGGTCGTGTTATAGAAAAGTTGTAAGCATAGTATAAAGAATTGCCTTATATCTGTCACTCCGTTTCCTGTAATGTCAACATGTACAGCTATCGAGAATAAGAAATTAACATTGGTACAGTCTTCATAAATTAAACTATAAACCTTATTT
>NW_027532203.1:3636899-3807326 GCF_008692635.1 Crocuta crocuta | reverse complement strand
CCCCCCCCCCCCCCCCCCCCCACTAATGTTCTCTTTCTGTTTGGGGCCTATACTTAGGGTTTCACATTGCATTAGTTAGTTATTATGTTTTCTTAGTCTCGCCCAGTCTGTAAAAGTTCCTTGTTTTTTCCTGATGTTTCATGACCTTGACAGTTTTTATTGATCCATTATTTTACAGAATGTCCATTAGTTTGGGTTTGTCCAATGTGTTCTGTTAATTGGAGTGAGGTATTGCATTTGGGGCAAGAAAACCAGAAGAATGATGTGTTCTCATCTGTGCACCACGTCAGGGTGTTCATGGTGTTGACTTGTCTTATTCCTGGTGATGTTTATCTTGGTCACTTGGATGATGTGATGGTTGCTAGGTTTCTCTATTACAAAGTTATTTTTTTTTTTTTATCCCTTTGTATTACTGAATACCTTTGAGGAGATTTTTTTGGAGACAATTCAAAGTTTGTATCCCATCAAGCTTTGGCCACATATTTTAGCATCTTTTTCTGCCGTATGTTGCTCTCTGATCCATTTGGCCAAATTGTTATACTTTTGGCCTCATTTTTTATTCTTCTATGATCCTATAGGTACTTACACTGGGGTGTGGATAAGAGACAATAGAGTGTACATATACCGTATATGTACTACTCCCTATTCACTGGTTCAGATAAAGATTATTTTACTAATGTGTAATTAAATTCCCCAACTGGATCTCTCTGGACCTCAATTTGGATATATTTTTTTTGCAGTGCTTTTTTTTTTCCTTTTATAGTTTATTGTCAAGTTGGTTTCCATATAACACCCAGTGCTCATCCCCACTAGTGCCCTCCTCCATGCCCATCACCTCCCTTCCTCTGCCCCCCTCCGCCATCAGCTCTCAGTTTGTTCTCAGTATTCAGAGTCTCTCATGGTTTGCCTCCCTCCCTCTCCCCAACTATTTTTCCCCCTTTCCCTCTCCCATGGTCCTCTATTAAGTTTCTCCTGATCCACTTATGAGTGAAAATATATGGTATCTCTTCTTCTCTGCCTGACTGATTTCACTTAGCATAACACCCTTGAGTTCCATCCACGTTGCTACGAATGACCAGATTTCATTCTTTTTCATTGCCATGTAGTATTCAATTTGGATATTTTTAAAGTAGGAAACTATGCTCTAGAAAAGAATACTGGAAGCAAATTTCAACAGTAATTAATGGAGTAGGATCTACCCTCTTATATCCATTGAAAATAAAGAGACATTGTATTTATAAAAATTTACCCAGAGTGTAAACATTAGAAATCATAGGTAATAATAAAGAAAAAAAACCTCATAAATAATTTCTTCCCTTAACTCTAACCTTTGTTGGGATTATGCCAGTATCCTTCATAATTTTCCTATGTATATATACACATATATTTAAATTTCTGTTTTAAAAAGGATTATATTGCATATATCATGTTAAATTTGATTTGTGTACTTAAAACTAAATAATTCTTAAGAGCAGTACAATATTCGTTCACAGGTTACACAGCAGGATTTCTATAATTCCTTTTGATTGTATATTTTAAGTTGGTTTACTTTTTAAATTTTAAATGTATCAAATGATAATTTGAGATAATATTTGAGGGCTACTTGTCCCCTTGATGTCTCAGATCCACCTTCTAGGCTTTCTGTGTAGGCTCTGGGGCAGCGCAGGTGTTTCTCAATGGATTTTCTAGTTAATAGCCTTGAAAGCCAAACTTTTGTTTGCATATACCTGAATTTGGGAGACTAAGCTTTTTGAATTTCCAAGATTTGGCACTAAAAATGCAGGATACAAACCATGAGAGAAACAGAATATGCAGTTAATTTGACACATGTGTGTACACATTTCTGCTGAGTATGTATATAGGGCTGAAACAGCTTATGCATAGACTTATAATCAGTTTTAGATACTGCCAGAAAGTATCCCAAAGTAGTTTTTGCACTTTATACTTCCACCAGCAATGTATGAGAAGTTCCTGTTCAAATGTTTTGCACATTTTTCTATTGAGTTTTCTTTTCTTTTATTACTAATTTGTAGAACCACTTTATATATTTGGATAACAGATCTTTGTCATAAATATTTATTGCAGATTTCTTCTACCAGTTTCTGGCTTATGTTTTCACCCTCTTAAAGCTGTCCCTTTGGGAAAGAGCCTAAGTGTCCATCAATGGACGAATGGATCAAGAAGATGTGGTTTATCTATACCATGGAATACTCCATGGCAATGAGAAACAATGAAATCTGGCCATGTGTAGCAACATGGATGGACCTTGAGGGTGTTATGCTTAGCGAAATAAGTCAGGCAGAGAAGGACAAATATCATATGTTTGCATGTATAGGAGGATTAGGAGGAACTTAACTGAGGACCATGGGGGAGAAGAAGGGGGGTAATGGTGGGGGAAAGGGAGAGAGGCAAACTATGAGAGACTCTTGAATGCTGAGAAACAAACTGAGGACTGATGGATGTGAGGGGCAGGGGGGAGATGGGCATGGAGGAGGGCACTTGTGGGGATGAGCACTGGGTGTTATTTGGAAACCAATTTGACAATAAACTATTTGTAAAAAAAAAAAGTTGTCCCTTTGATGACCAGAAAGTTCTTAATTTTAATGAAATTAATCTATCAACCTTTTATGGCTAATGCTTATCTGTTCAAGAAATTTTTGTCTAAACCTAGTTAACAAAGATATTCCCCATCATTATCTTCTAGAAGTTTTAGTGTTGAATCATTTTCCTTTAAAAGTATAATCCATCTGGAATCTATTTTTGTGAATTCTGTGAAATATAGGTCAAACTTATTTGCTTCAAAGAAGTAAGGGTATCTATATTCCCTCCCTCTTCTTTCCCAACTTAGTGGTGTCTTTGTTTTAAATAAAAATAAAATTGGTTGATCTGTTTCTAGCTTCTCTATTCTGCTCTATTGGCCTCTTAGTCTATCCTCCCACTAATCCCCCTCTTAATTGCTATAGCGCTATAAGTTTGGCATCTCCTAACAGAAGGCTCCAACTTTGTCTTTATATTTCAAAGTTGTCTTCTTTTTATATATAATTTTTTTCATTTTTATATAAATTTTAGAATTAGCCCATCAGTCAAGGGGCCTTAAGGAGGACACTTGTGGGGATGAGCACTGAGTGTTACATTTAAGTGATGAATCACTAAGTTCTATTCCTGAAATCATTATTACACTATATGTTAACTAACTTGGATGTAAATTTAAAAAAATAATAATAAAAAAATAGGGGCAGAGGAAATGAATAGACATTTTTCCAAAGAAGGCATATAGATGGTCAACAGACACATGAAAAGATGCTCTTTATCATTAATCATCAGGGAAATGCAAGTCAGAAGTGCATTGAGATGCCACTTCACACCTGTCAGAATAGCTAAAATCAAATACAAGAAATAATAAGTGTTGGCAAGGATGTGGCAAAAAAGGCAGCTCATGCACTGTTAATAGGAATACCAGCTGGTGCAGCCACTGTGGAAAGCAGTATGGACATTCCCCCCAAAATTGAAAGTAAAATTACCATATGGTACAGTAATACTGCTACTTGGTATTTACCCAAATAAAATAAAAACACTAACTCAAAGAGGCATTATGTGCCTCTGTGCCTATTGCAGTATTATTTTTAATAACAAAGTTATGGAAGCAACCCAAGTATCCATCAATAGATAAATGGATAAGAAGATGTGGGGTACACACAGACACACAAACACACACACACACGTATACATATACTACTCAGCCACAAGAAAGGATGAAATCTTGCCCTTTGTAACAACATGGATGGATCTACAAGATACAGTGCTAAGTGAAATAAGCCAGTCAGAGGAATATAAAGACATGATTTCTTTGACTCCTATGTGGAATTTAAGAAACAAAAGAATAAGAGAGAGAGAGAGAGAGAGAGAGAGAGAGAGAAATGGAAAAAAACCAGACTCAAATATAAAGAAGAAACTGGTGGTTGGTTGCTGAGGGGAAAGTAGGTGTGCCGGGAGCTGCACCGGCCTCTCTGGATGGCAGTCACAGCAAGGAGATGGCAATGTTTGCACAGCTTCTGCCATGAGAAATGAAGACTAATATCTCCTTCTGCTACTACTGGCTCATGTTGGAAATGAGCCTGCTGGTATTGACTAGGCCTCCCAATATTCCATATCAGACCCATATTCTGAATACAGATACCTCATAAGGAAAAGCATATTCCTGCCTTCACAAAAGAGACTTTAGATGAAAGCTCTATGGGCGATTGTCAAAAGGCTCTTCCTATGGGCCTTGCAGATCCAAGACTTAGATAATAAAGAGGGTTAAGAACACAAGAGTTACTATTGAGCCTGGTCCCATATCAGAAGAGCCTAATTTATAGTTAAGGTACACATAAGTACAGAACATAACTTACTAATTGGTGATGTATGGCAGTCCCTTCCTCAAGGCCTACATTCCACAAACACCCTCCCTCACACTGGCAACTGGGATGAGGATAGATAAGAGTAGCTAAAACATAAACCCAGGTGCCAAGATGGACACATTTAGGGCCCCCATGAGGACTTCCACACACAAACCAATTCAGAAACATTCATCCTCTTGAGAGCCAGACAGAATGACTCCTAGCTTATCTATATACAACCTAACCTATATGTTATCCTGTCTTTCACTAAGAGCATCCTGTTATTTCCTTGGTTGTAAATTCACCATGACTGGGATAATTCTGCAATTGATATCACAAAAGACCTCTCATTGTAAGAAATTTCTTTTCTCTGACCTCATATGGTTGTTGAACCTTTAAATAAAGACACCAAAACCGACAGGACAGAGATGCCTGCCTGGTGATCAGAAAGAATCTCGGGGCTCTCTCACTCTCTTTCGCCGACACCGTCCATCCTTCGGGGACCCCTGGACCTGTCGGAGCTGGCGCGGCCTCCGACATAGGTGGAGGGGTGGGTGGAACTGGTGAAAGGGACTAAATACACTTATAATGAGCACTAAGTAATGCACAGAATTGTTGGAATCATTATATTATACATATGAAACTAATACAACACTGAATGTTGATTATGCTTGATTAAAAATATCTAAAAAATTAAAAGAATTAGCCTATTTGTTTACAAATACATACACATGAGAAGTTGCTGGATTTAGGTTGAATAGCAAAAAAAATTTATGAAAAATTTTGAGGAATCGACATATTTCCAATATTTAGTTTTCTATCCATAAGCATAATAAGTCCTGCCATTTATACCTTCTTTCATGTCTCTCAATAACGGTCTTTTTTTTTTAATAGTTTATTGTCAGGTTGGTTTCCATAGAACACCCAGTGCTCATCCCCACAAGTGCCCTCCTCCATGCCCATCACCCCTCTTCCCCTCCCCCCCATACCTATCAGTCCTCAGTTTGTTCTCAGCATTGAAGAGTCTCTCATGGTTTGCCTCCCTCCCTCTCCCCCTCATTAACCCCCTTCCTCTACCCCACGGTCCTCCGTGAAGTTCTTCCTAATCCTCCTATATGTGCAAACATATGGTAGCTGTCAATTACAGTCTTTTTAATGTTCTGTGAGGAGCTCTTGATCATTCTTTGATTTTTGGATCCCTTTATAAATGTCATCAATATTCATATTTGCTAATTCAGCAGTGCAAATGTCAGGGCAGATGGTGAGATTCAGAGTCATGGACAGACCTGCTAGGGAGGACTCATTGCTGTGCTGTCAACATCTCTCTTTTGATTTGTTTGTTTTGCTTTTTTTTCTTGTGGTGGTGGTTGTTTTTCAAAGCCTTGAGATAGGTGTGGGATCCTCTGTGACCAAGCATCCAATCCATTTTGGGTAGAAGAACTCTGTCTTATTCACCAGTTTATAACAAAGCCATCCTTGGAGTTCACTCTTTGAACACTTTGCCAATAGTATCTTGGTGTAACTTCTGGTGCCCCTGGTGTTTAAGACCTTTTTTTTTTTTTTTCATGAAGCTCCTTGCTCTAAGACATGTGTCCTCATCTCAGGAAATCTTCTTCTAGGGGCTTTTTGCCCTTGTATCCATCTGAATTTCTAGATTCCACTGGGTCCCTGCTTTCCAGTTCCACTCCATTGGCCATGTCACCTGATTCTCTTCCTCCACTTCTAATTTCATGTCCCAGAGGGGAGTGCAGGGTCCCATCACTTACTCCCTCCGAGTCACTGCTCCTGGTGATGGTGGTTTGCAAGTAAACTCTGGCTATCTTTCCCTGACGTTTCTGGTACTTACATAACGCTGTTCTCTACCAGCAATGATGCACTTTTTCTCATTACAATTTTTTATATAATTTCTATTCACATTATATGGGGGATAGGTTGTGGGGGTAGGAATTAAATGTATGTTTTCAAATCTCGCACAGCTTTAAAACAGTTTTACTAGTTAATACATTAGAATATGGAGAGCCATTATCTTCAAAACTCTTCCATCTACTTCTGATGTTGAAATCTCTTAAGGGAAAAGCTCTTCCCTCCAAAATTAGTTGGATATCCAAGTACAAGTTTCTTTGGGAAAGTGATGCTGATAAAGATTCAGATTAAGAAGTAATGGCAAATATCACTGCTTCTGAGTTAAGAACAAGTTTTGTTAGTGGGGAAGGAGTCAAAACCTAAGGGAGATTTGGAGCGCATTGGGCATTTGAATGGGAGGGGGTGAGGAAAAGGGATGCACTCATATCCTAAGTCTAGCCTCAGCAATGGGTCTGACTTTTCCTGTATCCATAAGGGTGCGTGTGTTTTTGGTGAGGGGATACAGTAGATGTATGTGACCTTCAGATAACTTATTATATTATACCATGCTTATCCTTTCTAACCTGGAACTTAACCCATAGACCAAGGCATTCAGTAAGATGGATACTGAGTATCTCCAGCCCAGATAAATGGAAATAGAGAATACAAGTGCTTCTATAAATCAGTGATGCTGGCTGGCTTTAACACAAGCAGGGATGTCTCCCTATTCAGCACACAGACACTATATCTCCACGTTCCACTGTCACAGGGCCTTAGCTGTATTTAATGACAAAGGCAAAGTGACAATAATTTTGTGAGGTAGATAGGATTTCCACACAGATCATGGTGTAATGCAAACATGCAAAGTCTTTTTTCAAAAATAATTTAGGAAATGTCCAGGTGGATATGAAGGGTGTTTACAGTCATGGCCAACCAAAGCTACTGCTTGGACCACAATTGATTAAATACATATTTTTCAAATGCTTACCTGGTCTCTCACATTATGTTAAATCTTTGGGATTTTAAAGCAACGTGGCTTGCTTTCTGTACTCAGGGGAAAGATTTTGTAGGAGTGACAATGTAAAATTATGCCTAAAAGGTGGAACATTCAGTAAAATATATGTTGAAAGCATATTATCAAGAACGAAAGAAATCAATATGGGCTCATGCTAATATGGAAGATGGTGAACATGGGGAGACTTGACATGGGCCTTGAATAATGGGTAAGATGGTGATAGAAAAATATTATAGGTACAGTTCTCATTATAGATACAGATTTTCCAGGACTGCCTCAATCTGTTATTACAATAATAACTACATTGATTGAATACCTATTGTATATTAAGTGCTTTGCATACCTATAATCCTCTCAGCCATTAATTTAGCAAAATCCTCCCCATTTTTCAAATAAGCAAAACAAGACTTAGAGAACTTGGCAAAGGTACAGGTGAGGAGCTGGAATTTCCAGTCCACTGCACCCTTCTGTATCCTGCCACAAAAGTGTGCTTCCCAGAAGACGTATCTTGATGTCTGGTTCAGAAGATATGGTCTCTGCTGTGTATTGGGCCGACAGTGTTTCTCCAGATTCGCACACTGCCATCTGTTATAGGCAAAAACCATCCCTGTGTGGCAAGCTTATAATGAGATCTAGTACTCGAGTCATTTCATCTTTCAGGGACACCATTTGGACTCTAGATACTGAGTGCCCTCAGAACGGTCTCAGTCCTGGGCAGAGGACAGGACTAAGTCCTGCACCTGGCGGTTGGCCCCCGTTGGCTCTGGCTCACCCTCATGTTCATCCCTGCCCTGTGTTCTATTCTGCTGGCTCTGACTCTTGGCTCTTACCTGATAACCTGCCCGACATCCAGGTACACACAGTTTAGATGGGGATTGTTTTCTTTCCGTGGTTTCCTTGCTCATGAACAAATCGTAGTATGAATAACAGACACAGCGGCACTGCTCTAGGCTTCCTACTGAGTAGGGGGCTGCCACGTGGCTTCCTGAGCTAGACGGGGAAGCCCAGATGGTGTGCGTCCTTGGTGTTCTCTCCGTGATTCTCCTACTAGTGCAGTCTGGGAGTGGGAGGGACTTTCCATGCACTGATGTCACTACTGCTGCTGCAGTCGCCAGCCTCTCCCTCAGGGGTTGAGCCAGTGGGAATTCTGGGGGAACTTTCCCTGGACCTTGGCAGAGGTGAGGCGGGAGGAAGGAGGAGACCGGAGGGAGGAGGCAGGGCGAACCGGAGCCCAGCAGTGCAGTTGGCAGGGCTGCAGTGGGAGGAGGTAAGTGGCATTCGTATGCATGCTGGGTTCTTCTAGAATATTCTCAGACACCCTGAAATGGATGACAACCCCCAGGACCTGAGGGCTGTCTTTGCGAGCATTCATCTGCTTTCTGAGTAACAGCTTTGCCTCCAGTGTCTGGGCTTCTGGCAGCCGGACAGTGACTCGCTTGGTAATACCATAGCCTCCTGTTGCTTCCCTGAAGGCACCGTAAACTCCCCTTTGGTTCTCTAGTCTCTGCAGGTTGTTGTAGAGTGATTTTGAGATCAGGATGACAGTGGATGGCTGCCTCCATCACGCTGGCCAACCTACTGGATTTAGGAGAATCAGCTTTGTTCTTTACTGTATGTGAAAAATGCCTATCAACTGCAGAACAAAGCCATGCTTATAAAAGATAACTTATGCCTTGAATATACTTAATGCTTATATCTAGGCTTTCTATCTCCCGGGCGTAACAACGTGAATAAGTATGTGTGAATGAATGAATGGATATTTGCAAGCTAGTTTTCTGCCTTTTTTTTTTTTAACAGCAAATGATCTAAAACCCTGATGACAAGTTGCATGTCAGCTCCCAGATCCAAAACAAAAGCTAGAAACAACACTATGTGATGACAAAAATTCCCCCCAAAAGTCAGCTACGTATTAGACTGACTTTTTATTATGATCAATGATATTTGGCAACTTCTAGCCACAATGGTGAGAAGCGTGAGCTTGTTGTTATTTTTAGTAATGTTAGGAGCTTTTGAGTACTTGACAAACTTATTCAGAATCAAAAGTTCTCCAAAAAAACCCCCAAAACTAGGTACAGCTGAGCTTTAGAAGATCTCTGTACTGTAAATGTTGTCTTCTATAATAATTTATAGCCTGGATATCTCTGCTAGTAGTTTTGCATTCAATAAAGATGGACTAGAGAGCAGGCTTCCCAAGGGACCCCTAAAGGACATGACATAAGAGGAAAGAAAGGAAAAGGACTATATAACTTGTGAGGCCCTAACAGAAATACAACAGGAAACCTTGCATGTAATCAAAGTTGTAGCTGGACGATCTTGATCCAAAGTCTATGGTAGAGTTTTCAATGCTAACATATAAGTAGAGAAGCTTGTATTTATGTTGATAAATCAAATAGCATTTATTTCTCGACAGGAATGAAGTCAAACTATCCTGGAAAAGAGATATCTTATCTTAGAAAAGAGATATGAAGTCTTTCATTTGTCTGAAAAGTGCTTGGAGATTTATATAGTGCGGGACTGAAAACCTAAGTTTCACACTAGGGAAGTTGTGCTATTTTATTCATGTTTCATGACAGAATATGGGGTGTTGGTTATTCCAAAGCAAACACAGATTTCCTCCTTTGTTCTTTGAGAAGTAATCAGATTGTTTTCCTGTCTGAACTTGGTAGTGTTGCCACAGGTGATGCTGCCTGGAACTCCATCAAATAGATAAAAAGCTCTGCAAGTGACATTTTGTAGGGACATGCCCTCTAGTCTTAGAATGTTCTCCAGAGGAGCAAAGACAGGGATAAGGCCGTTCATCAGGGCGATCCAGAGAGAAGCTGGAGCCTCAAGGACCATAGTGTATGAAATTCTCTGCACCTAAGTGCTTCCCTCCAGCCCAGTCGACTTCACTGGCTTCTCTTCTTCCCTGTTCCAGAAGGAGTTTGAGCATCATCTCTCCTGGAAAGCCTCCTGCAGCTGCTCTGCCTCCCCCAAAGCTCTTTCCAGGTATCTCCAGCCATCACAGAGTGGGCACTGTTGGAGGGAGGCAGGGAAAATGTCTTAGCAATTTCCTAGTGCCCACAGTGTTTAATCTGAAGTGTTGAATTGACGTGGCATTTGTGGCCATAGATAGAGGCTTCCTAGTTTTTTCCCTACTTCTGAGATGATGAAAAACACTTTTTTTTCTGTACTCCTTTTCTTCTCATTTCCCCTCCTCTCCTTCCCCCCCCCCCAATTTTTCTTTTCCTGTGAGAAGTTGAAAATTTTGGGGATTAAAGGAAGCATGCATAGGGACAAAAATCAGGGATAACATGAGAAGGACCCTAATTGCTTTCTATAGGTCCCCTTGGTATTACAATTAGCCTACTTTACTGGCAGACACTGGAGTTTGCAGGTTGACTGAACAGACTTCACTTGCAATAGTATCATTTTAAAGGTGAGCTAGTGAGGCAAGCTGTGCTTAATAGATGGGCACCTTGAAGAATTTTAAAAATCTTTGTTTAATTTTGGACAAGAATTGTATCACATCACCAGTGAAAAGTCTACAGTTCTCTATATAAGGTCATTGTAATGGTTGGCCAATATGTTATTACCTGTCACCGAGGGTGGAAACAAATAGCAATGACATTTACTGAGATAAATATTAATGATTTATACATGAACCTTTGAAGTTTAAAAGTAGGAAGATACTCATCTCAGAGCACGTGATGTTACGTAATGAGAGCATGCCATAGGGGATACAAAGTAAAGACTAGAGCTATTCTCTCCTACCTGTTGCTATCTGTTTCAGGCTCAGATTATGAACTTTTCTGTGTGCCAGGTCTCATAAAATCATTACGCGGGGCGGGTGTATGGAATGTTTCAGCAAAGTGGTTGTGAGTGTGTGTTCCTGCACATGGACACTGACTGGCCATTTCTGTCGTGGGGCACAGAGCATCAATTTATGAATGGTTTGCTCCCAGCCACCCCTGCAGGACCCACAGAGGGATCCAGTGCCAACACGACAATCTAACAGCAGTCTCTTGTTAAAGGCTGTGAAAGCCAGCCAAGCCATCCATCTCGTATGACAAAGTGGATCTGGGCCTCTGCTCCATCGCTGTTGAAATCAGGGTGGAGGATAAACCGAGGTTCCTGCTTCCGTGCTCAGTAGTTTTTGAGGAGCTGGTGAAGGAGATTCTGTGAGATTAGAAGGCATTAATTATCTAGGGCAGTTAGCCCTGGCACTCTGGCTTCCTCTAAGACTCCTATCCTACATATTAGATTTTGCCAGTTGTTTCTAGAGTGTTGGGTAGACTCAGTGTGTGTGTGTGTGAGAGAGAGAGAGAGAGAGAGAGAGGTGAGAAAATGGAAACACTTACAAGGACTCTCATTTCTTAGTAGTTGCCATTAAGTGAATTAGTCTTTCTTTTCTCAAATTCTCTACCGCTTCCCATGGTGGTCACCAATACCATTTTGAAAGTTTCTTTTCCGTGTTAACAACTTAGAAACATAGAAAGTTTATCGTCCTTGTCTAGGAAATTAGTTTAGCTACAAAACAAAAATTTGGATTATGGATTTTCTGATTCCAATGGAGTCAAATGATTGTGTATAAATTCTATGTATTACATACAGCATGTGTACCCTTGGAAAAGCAATTGAATAGCTTGAATTAATTTTCAGCTGAAAATAGGAATAATAGTAATAGTAATAAAATAGTGATATTGAGTGATATGCTTGTGAGGGTCAAGAGAGAAGCTAATTTGCTGTTACATTTTATAGATTTAGTTGGTGTAACAGTTGTAAGTTATAAAGTTGGATAGAGGTCAAGAATCATTTGTGTGGTTTGCCAAGGTCTTTAGTCTCATTGATTTCCACAGGGCCATTAATGCTTTAGGGCAGAAGTTGGCAACTTTAGCTCTCAGCCCAAACCTGGCTTGCCACCTGATTTTGTAAATAAAGTTTTATTGGAATATAGTCATGTCCATTTGTTTACTCATTTGCTATGTCTGCTTTCATGCTACAACGAAAAAATTGAGTTGCAAAATATGGCTATACGGCACACAAACCCAAAATATTTACTGTCTGGTTGCTTGCAGAATAAGTTTGCCAACCTCTGCTCCCAGGAGTTCTAGGTGAAATAAACGGTCTCTAAATTTCTGCACTACCATACTCAGTCTTTCATGTAATTGTGAACATTGGACACCACACTTAGCAAAATATCAATAGAGCTCCCCTTCAAGTTCACAGTCTAGTTTGCCTTTCTGATAAGTTTTAGTTTCTGAGGGATCCTTTCCTGTTGGCTTGTTCATCCCTCAACTGCAAGCGGCTTTACCAGGAGGGTGTGTTGCCCACATATTCTAGTAATTGCTTTTTCAAACCTGATGTCAGTGTCACATTGCCACATTCTCACAGCACCCGGCCCCTCCCCCATCATGCACACACTTTGTACAACTGCCATCGCTCACATTGGCCATGTAGCAGGCAACAAATGGCATGACTGGTGTGACTTTAAAATATTCACAGATATAAAGGCCCAGAAATCTTTAATAGTATGACCACAACTTGGCCTAACTGCCTCCCCATGCCCAGCGCCTGACACCACCCACAGAGATTAGTTCTTTTTCCTTGGATATTTGTGCATGTCCTTCCTGGCTGGTGAAGAGTAGCACATGGAACTCAAATTTTATAGTGAACAAATGTTCACTGTCTTGAATGGATTAGTCAATATAAAGTGAAGTGAAAAGTCATGAACTCCTTTCTTAAGGATGCTACTCGATTCACCAAGCCCTCAGAAGTAGAGCCACTGTCAGAAACTGGCTCTAAACACCAGTGACTTGGCTGTTATCATCTTGTCTCAAGTCTTCTGAGTCTGGCCCCTGGAGAGATAGTGGTTGACTGTGGAGAGACATTTCGGGGACAGTTACAGGGAACGACGCTTTAGGGCACGGGCCCGTTTAAACAACCAGATCCTCATATCATCTGGACTTTGGTATATGTGACATACAGAAGACTCTCATGGAAACCCTGATGGCTGTTGGGTGATAGGCCCATTCCCTGCCAGCACCTGGCCCTCCTTCCAAGGTGAATGGCCACCATGAGACCCCTCTTCCCCACCTTTGACACAGAGCCCAGCTCTTCAAAGACATCCTCGAAGTGTCTTTAACATCACCTTAACAGCAAAGAGCAAGAATTTTGCCTTTCAGCCAGGGTCCAAGAGTTTTAGTAAGCCCTAAATATTTAAGAAAGATTTCAAAGGGATGTCAAGACTTGATTGGAATCATTACTGGACCTACTTCTTGGTCAGTGGCTATCAAGCAATTGTAATTGATCACATGCACGTATGCCCATGAAATAATACTTGCCCTTACTGTGAGCAGTGCTTTATGATCTATTCTGTTCTATCTGCTTCTCATGTGTCTTGTCCTTTTCTGTCTTATCAGGTACCACTGCATTTCATTATTTTTTAATGTTAATGTCCATCCACTAAATTAATTTCGTTTCCCCCAAGGGATTGTAATCTGCAGTTTGAAAAGCAATGTTCTGGGTACATTACTGACTCTTGCATAAAGTTGAGAGCTAGGAAACAATACATATTTTCATTCACACATGATGCAGGGACATAATGGAGCACTCAGGCCTCTCTGGACATACATATCTTTTTTCCTTCTACAACTGGATGAGTTATTTTAAAATCCTGGTTTTCTTTTTGTTTCAGTATCTAGCTTTTCTCTTCCTTTCTTTTTTCCCCTAGTCTGTCTTTTTTAAATTTTTTCTGCCTTTGACCACTAGTTCCATCGGTCACTTAAAGGGTTACCGTGTTCCCTACTGTCCACTTGCATGTCCACTGGCTTCCTTTCTGTCCCTTCAGACTGGATCAAGTCCACTTGTCTATGCTGGGTTTCTCTGCTCCATCTAGTTCTCAATGAATTCTATTTCTTGGTCGTTCAAACAACATCTTACTGTGACACTTTTTGTGCTGCCTTGTACTCATCAACTGTCTCCTTTACCAAACTTTGGGCCCAGTGAAGGCTGGGACAGTGTTTTAATTTACCCACCATGGCATCCCCACAGTGTGGCACAAGGCCCAGCATCCAGCTGGCCCGTTATGAAAATTTGTTGGATCAATGAGTAGATGAATTTGGAACTACTGACTGGAGGGGAAAAAACCACTAGATGAAGGATTTGAATGTGCAACCTTATTAATATAAGCTCTGTGGGGTGCCTGCGTGGCTCAGTTGATTGTGGCTCAGGTCATGATCTCATGGCTTGTGGGTTCAAGCTCCACTTATGGCTCTGTGGTGACAGCTCAGAGCCTGGAGACTGCTTCAGATTCTGCATATCCCTCTCTCTCTGCTTCTTCCCTGCTCTCACTCTGTCTTTGTCTCTCTCTCTCAAATATAAATAAATGTTACAAAATTAAAAAAAATAAGTTCTGTTATCATTAATAGTCTTCTTTGGCTTTGTGTACAATGCCAAAATGTCCATGGAATTTCCTCCCAAAATAAGACTGAGAGGTTTTTTCTTCTTATCACTGGTAGCACTGCCTTTACATGTTCATTCAGATCATAGTTGCCCAAGACATTCCACTACTGATGAGTCTGACTTATAGATTGTTATGTGAATTAGTATGTGGATCAGTGGCCTCCTAGACATGTTTATGGGCTGCAGGGAAATGGGAAGAGATTGTATATACATATATATTAAGGATCCTAGCTTCAGGCACATTCATGAAAAGCCACATGTGCCAAGGATCTGATCTGCCTGGTTTTCATTGTCATGGTTGTTAATTGTGTATGTTGGCTGTCTCAGCCAGTGCACATGGTGGTTGGTGCATGCAAGCAATCAGGCTTGTTCTCCAACAGATCAAATATCGAAGAAGTGTTTTCTCTTGTATTGGCATTTTCATCTCAAATTTTATATTGATTTAATTTAATTAATCTTATATCTGTGGAATATAAGACTATAATTCATTTTATCAGTATTTAGTTAAAATTTAATATGGTTGATGGGTTTCAACTAACATGGGAAAAAGCTACTTCTCAGAAAACTCACCAACCAAAGAAGATTGTTTAGTCCTCTCTTATTTCTCTAATTTCATTTATTGAAGGACTATTTTTAGTGTCTTCTAGAATAGAGGTTATTGTAGTGATACAACAGACACAGGCATTGCCTTCGTGGAGCCTAAAATATAGAGGAGAGACAGATATTAAACAAATACACAGATACGTAGTTGTAAGCTCTTATAGCTTAAGAGCTATAGTTGTAAGCTCTAAAGGGAAGATCTCTAAGCATAGGAGGGAGGGCCTAATTTAGATTAGATTTTGAGGAAGCGTCTTTGAAAAAGTGATATTTATGCCAGATATTTCATTCGTAGTGATAGAAACCTGTAAGAAATCTTTGAGGAGGGAAAAGAGGACTCTTAAATAATTGAAAGATCAGTATATTGGAGTTTAGGGAGTGTATTAGGTTCCTAGAGCTGCTGTAATAAACCACCACAAATTTTGTAGCTTAATTAACAACATTAATTAACATTTGCAACACAAATGTACAATTCTCTTACAATTCTGAGGATCAGAATCTGACATCAAAGACTTAGGAAGGCCAACACTAGCTCTGAAGGCTCTAAGGAAAATCCTGCCTTGCCTCTTCCACCTTCTGGTGGCTAAAGACTTCTTTGCCCTTAGATGCATCATTCCAGTCTCTTCACATGCCATCTCTCCTGAGTCTCTGTGGCTGAAATATTACTCTCCTCTGTCCTCTAAGAGCACCAGTCATTTGATTTAGGGTTTACCTGGGTAATTCAGGATAATCTCATCTCAAGATCCTTAAATCTACAGAGACACTGTTTCATATTCACATTACTGGGAGTTAAGAGTTAGACCTATCTTTTTGGGAAAGAAATACAATTCAACCCAGTACAGGGGTGAGGGGGAGAGTGTTGGAGAAGAAGTGGGCAGTGAGCATGGCCAGATCATGGCCATGGGCCTTGTAGGCAAGGTAAAAAACACACCAAAGTCTTTGAAGGGGTCATAGCAGGGAAAGAACCTTATGCCTGGAGACAGTTTTTCTGGATGATGCTAGAGACTAGATTGAAGAGGGCAATAATGATAAGAGGTGAGAGCAGTGAGGAGCTATTGCCAGAGTTCAGGTAAGAAATGACGGTGATTTGGACTAAGGTAGTCCGTGAAGAGATGATAAGAAGTGGACAGACCTGAGATAGGTTTCAGAGGAGGAGTTCCATGTAAGACTTGGCAATGGATTGCATAAGTAAGGGGGAGATGGAGAATTCAGATGTTACTGTTACTCCAAATTTCATACTGAACAACTGGACTAAGAGAAGTTCTGTTTACAGATAGGGAAGACTTACAGGTTTGGGGAAAGATGGTGAGGGCAGATTTAAAGGTAAGAAGTTTGAGATGCTTGTGACATGTCCAGCAGACATTGGAATAGAAGAATGAAAGGAGACCTCAGGTCTGGAGGTGCAACTTTGGGAGTCCTCCGTGGTGGGTGACCATGGAAGTAATGGGAATGGCTGAGATCTTCTAGAGAGAGAGTGGGAAGAGAGGGACCAGCATTTAGAGCGCGAAGCAAACAGGAGTCGGCAGAAGAGACTGAGGGTGTGGTAGAGGCTCCATTAGACTTTCATCCACCTCTGACAAAGATGTCTAAGGGGCAGGGGCATGTGCAAGAGACAGAGTGAGAGGCCCGAGTTTTGTTGATACATTTGATGCTCACTTGTTCTGTGGTTTTGAGCACTTGCTTTCTTTAAGACCAAGTGCTATGAACACTATTAGTTTTTAAAACAGCTATGTAAGATAAGGCCTTTATTAAACTTGGCCTCTCCAGGTATGAATATTTAGGATGAGAAGAGTCCCTTATATTAAGTGACTTAATATAATGACATATTTTACTATACTCAGTGGCACATTCTAGATTCATTTTTATTTCTCAATCAGCATGTATTTGACCACAAAACAAGAACTATATAAATATAATAACAAACACTTTAAATTAAACATTGAATTACTCTCATGCCTATAATATTAGCAGATAATTGTGAATTAAGAGGCTGATGAGAAATGTTTGACGTTAGGTCATAGCCTTCCGTCTAGATTCCATCAGATATAAAGGTGGGAGGGACAGCTACTATGGTCTAGTGTTAAACATATTCTATAACCTTGGGATTGGGGGGATGAGGTTAGTCACAGACTCACTTTGTAATTATGGAAAGGAATAAAAGAATGGAGGAAAATCCAGCTCCAGAAAGAGATTGAGCACCGTAACCAATATCACACAAATCTCTGCTTTTCATTATCAAAATATCGACATAATTTTTCTGAACTGCTACAGGGAGTTGTTGCAATCTTTATGTCTTCTCTATGCAGCTTTGTGCTTCAAATTTTCTTGCTGCTTATTTTGGAATTAGCATAAATCGTATGCTAACAACTGGAAGCGACTAAGACATCTTCCAGAAAGTAATTTGGTCACTAGAATAAACTGAACTATAGGCTCTCTGTTATTAATAAATATTTAAAATTTTCAGCCTGAAAATGATTTTATGTTTGAGATGGTCTGGTTTCAATATCTTAAAAAAATTGGTAAATAATCCACTTCAGATTTATGAGTGGGTCTATAAAAGGCCCACACATAAATAATTTTATTTTAAAATAATCCTGGTGAAGTTACAGCCGGAACTAAATTTGGTAATGTTCAAATTCATCAGATGCTTGACCTAAGGATTATTACTTGTCCAGATTTTAAGTCGTTGGTATTAAGCTGTTATGGGAATATAAAGCATTTATGTAGAGTACTTTAAATGTCAGAAAGTCAGAGACAGGTTAGGGTCTAAAGCTAGGAGAGTTGCAGATGTTAGTGATAGTTTTGGTTTGGGTTTAGTGAGGCATTTAGCGGCCATTGGGCCAAGAAACCTGTAACTGCTTTCCTTTGTTAAAGATTATGTCCTTTGAACATGCACTAAGTTATTTTACTAAATTAAGGACTGATTTTTGGCAACCTAAATTCTATCATCTCGCCATGCCATGCTTTGAGAATGCCATGACTTGGGAGCATTATTCCAGGCCAAGGAACCCAGTAAAGAACAAGTTTGACCTGTGTTTCTAAATGGGTCACTATAAAGAATTGCATTACAAAACAATTACAGTTGGGTAGTTATTTCCCAAGTTATGAAAACAGAAACTGCATGCCATTTATGAGGTATGAACTGAATTGAAGGCAGGCCCAAGAGTGAAACTTAACCAGCCTTCAGGGTAAAAGAAAATTCTCCCAAGACTTGGACTTTTTTGAGTGATGGATGATCTGACACATTTGGGTGAATTTTTCTCCATCACTTACAGTCTTAGTCCCAGTATCTGGAGGAGAATAATGAGAAAGCTGATGGGATTTGGTGAACTAATCTAAGAAGACGCTACCTCTGTTCTGCAGACTGTACCCCAATGACACTGTGTTTGGAGGTTTCACAAAGCCAAATTTGTTTTCTGTCTGATTCATATTCAGATAAACGTGGAGTGACTTTGAAGGAAGTCAGGTCTCTGCTTGTTTGAGTTCTGACTGTCCCCATCTCTTTCTCCATCCCTTGTATGTTCTTCCCTGCTCCTCCCAAGCTGCTGGTTGAAGTGTCCTGAGAAGCCTTCATGCTAGTCTTCCAGGAGTGGCTCTAATCAGAGACCCAAGGCTATTCTCCTTAAGGAACACGTGACTCAATATATTTTTAAAATCAGAGAAACCAATTCCACTATACTCTGTAGTGGGATGTTTTTCTTGAAAAATAAATCTAAGATTCTGTAGAAAATTTAAGTGAATTGAAAATAGTCAATAATGTTTTGAAAGCCAAGAGCAATTGGAAGGACTTGCCTTAGCAAATACTGAAACACACTTTCATTACACAGTTTTAATTTACTCCAAAGACATGGACAGATGAATGGCATGGAATGGAATGTAGAAACAGACTGTTACATAGTTAAAATTTAGCTGTCCATGAATAGGAATCACCCATATTTGGAGGGAAGAGAGTTTAAAGAAATACTAGTAGGATAATTATTATTATTACTATTAAATATGTAAATCTTCATTTCATACCAAAAAATAACAGAAAGAAACAAAATGAAACAAACTAGCAGAAGATATGGTCAATTATATATTGGATCTCAGAACAGAGAGAGAGTTTCTAAACATAAGAGCAGTAGAAGAAATCACATCTTTTTAATTGCATAGACATTTAAAATAGGAGCGGAGAGGAGGGAAGAAAGATGTAGGCAGAGCAGAGAGGATTTTTATGACTCTCTAAATACTATATACTGGTGGCCACATGTCATTATACATTTGTCCAAACCCCCAGAATATATAGTAAGAGTGAACTCTAGTATCTACTGTAAGCATTGGGTGATTATGACGTGTCATTGTAGTTCATCAGATGTAACAAATGTACCACTCAGGCAGGGATATTGATTATGTGGGAGGCTAGGTATGAGTGGGGGCAGGGTATATACGGGAAATCTCGTTACCTTTCACTCAGTTTTGCTGTGAACCTAAAATTGCTCTAAAATATACAGTCTATTTGTGCATGAATTATCTGATCATGTCTTTTCTACATTTTTCCTATGAAGTTTTTTGTTCTTTGCCCTTCACATTTAAGAGTTCTTTACAGATTAGAAGTATAGACCTTTTGTCTATGGTGTATGTTGTTAATGTTTCTATAGCTTGACGTGGTTTCTGATATTTTCTGACATGCATTAAATTTATTTTTTTAGTCAAATTTAGTAAGCCTTTTTATTCATAGAGGTTAAAGAGTAATTGACCAATTTTTTTTTCTAGTACTTTCTAGTGCTTCAGTTTTTTACGTTTAGATCCCTAATCCATTTGGAGTTTATTGCTATGTATGAGGTGAAATATGGATCTAATTTTATCTTTTTCTAAATGACTACCCAATTGTCCCAGAATTGCTTATTTAAATATCCATGTTTAGTCCATCGATTTGAGATGCTGCCTTTATCATATTCTAATTTTCCATAGGTATTTGGGTGTAACTATGGACTTTCCTTAATGTTTCTTTTATGCCTGCAACTTCATTGAATTCTTTTATTGTTTGATTTGCTTTTATTACTGATTATCTGTGGCTTTCCAGGTATACTAATACAACATCTAAAAAATACATGTGATTTAACTTATTTTCCCATCCACTTTTACTCTTCTGATTGAGTTCTCTTGTCTAAGTGAATTTGCTCATACCTTCAGTGCAAAGCTGAGTAGTAGCAGAAATAGTGGATGCTCTCTCTTTTTTCTCCAGCATTAAAATTATTTTTTTATCACTAATTGATACTAAGTTTTGTCATTGGCTTTTTCATCATATGTCCAGATAATCATGATATTCTTTTCCTTAGATTTATTCATATGGTCTATTATAGCAATAAAGTTCCTAATATTGAACTAACCTTGCCTTTCTGTAATAAATTCCACAAGGTGTTGGTGTATTATTTTCTTAATGTTGTATTGGGTTCTCTTTGCTAATGTTTTGTTTAGAATTTTTGCATCAGTATCTGTGAGTGACATGTGTCCCCTCTCTGTCCTATTGTCTTCATCTGGTTTAGGTGTCAATGTTAACACTTGCTTCAGAGAAGGAATTGGGAAGTTTTCTTTCCTTTTAGCATTCTAGAATAATGAACACTGGGACTCTGGTCTTTGGAAGTTTGGTAGAATTCTACTGTTAAACCATCTGTACCTGATGCTTTTTTGTGGAGTCATTCCTTAATAATGCCCTCTATTTCTCCAATGGAAACTGGTCTGTTTAAGTTTCTCACCTCTAATCTGGTTTTAGTCGTCTGTATTTCCTTAGGAAATTATCCAGTTCATCTGGATTTTCCAGTGTGTCTGCATCTACTTATTTCTGTGTTTTCTCTTTCTTACAAAAGTGTTTGAAACTGCCAGTTATAGCCTTCACCAATAGTTGTTTTAAAATCCTTGTTAGACAATTCCAACACCTGTACCATCTTGATATTGAAATCTACGAATTGTCTTCTATCATGTGAATTGGGATTTTCCTGGTCTTTGGTATGATGACTAATTTTGAATTGTGTCCTAAACATTTTGAGTATTTTGGAAGGAGACTCTGGTTTCATTTAAATCTTCTCTTTGTTGGGATTTAACACATTTATTATCCATCCTAAAGCACAGCCTGGCTCCCTTTGGCAGGCTGTGGTTATAATTTCAATTTAGTTGCCACGATTTTGCAGTGCTATGCTGGTCTGCTCTGCTTGTGCATTATCCAGAGGCCTATGTGAAACTGCACTGTAATTCACTTCTCCCAGTGTCTGCTTTATTGATTCTGTTTGGTTTTACAGATGAGTGGAAGAGGGGTGTGCCTGGAGCTCCATATACAAATTCGAGGGATCCTTTTTTCCATCTCCTGCCTCTTTGTGATCCTCTTCAAACCCTCTAGTTGGGACAGGAAGGAGCTACTTGTTTGTTGGTTATTGTATCTTTCATCTTTCTTCCTTCAGAGTGGTCACAGTTGACAAGAGCCCACCTCACAGACTGTGTTCTCAGTGTCAATGGGAAGGAGTAGGGTTCTATTTCCTGTGTCTCCAGCCACTACCGGTGGCCAGATGTGTGACACTGTTTGCTTGATGTAGGGTGGGGACACTCACCATGGTTTCACCCCACCGCCTCTGCCGCACCCAGGCCAATGTGAGGGGGAGGTGGGGTGTGGCTTCCTTCACGACACCTGCCTATAATTGGGTGGGTGCAGTCTAAAGGGCTCTGTCATGCAGGCCTACCCTCTTCCTAGACCTCCGTTTGGAGAGATCAGGCTTTCCTTGAAGATTTCTTTCCTGTCCCTGGTAGTGTTTCCAGAGTACGGAACGCAGACTGAAATGTATAGGAGGATAAAGACCTGGCTGCCCCTCTAGACCTGAGGTTCTAGCCTTCTTCCTTTTTCCATCCACTATTCATAGTCGTCTCATGGCTTTCGTCCAGGGATTTTAGTTGTAATTTGTAGGAAAAAATAGGGTGGGGTATGTTTTTCCTATTTTGACTAGAGCTGGAAACCATTGTTATTACTATTACTATTATTATTATTGTTATTATTGTTATTATTATTATTGTAATTTCAGTTTCTATTTTCCCTTTCCCCCAGGAGTTAACAGGAGGGTGTAGTATATCCATGTGGAAGAGTCTTTTTGTGATTTGTTTCTGTTAGTAAACTCATCTTGCTGCAGTGGGATCAGAAAGTGTTGTCTGCTGCACTCCCCCTTAGTGAAGTTACTGATGGGTGCTTTCTTTGTGACCCAATATAGGGTCAATTTCTATGAATTAGCCAGGGGCATTTGAGAAGAGTGTATTCTCTGTTCTCAGGATATAGGCTTCATATATGTCCATAAGATTTACTCTGATGACTATGCTGTTTAAATCTGTTCACATCTCACCTTATTTTATTTTCCTTTCTTTCTCTCTCTCTCTCTCACACACATACACATACACACACACCAAAGAATGTTACTGCATTTCACCAGAACAAAGGAGGAGGATAGTCTCACAAAATGTAGTCAGAGTGGGAGAGAAGTTGAACTTCCAAAAGATGTGCATGGCACTTCACATGGTGGGGACAAGCAGGTGGGTCTCTGGCCATTAGGTATTCCGTGGTTGGGGGTAGTGCAATCTTGAGTAAAACAGGAAGGGGTGAGTGGAAAGAGTTGCATAAATGTAGTGAGGAGGTATGTAGTTGTGATACAGGAAAGGATATTTAGCTGCTGCTATGAGTGAAAGTTTGTGGTTGGGAAGAGATATCTAAAAAGGATCTAGGAGGGACTTTTTGGGTGACATGCTTTGTGAAGTCCTTAGAATGGTCTCTTTACGGAAGCCTAATAAATGAAATGGGATATGTGTTTTCTTTGAATGTGACTTTTTTTTAGTTTATTTATTTATTTTGAGAGAGAGAGAAGAGAGCAGAAGCAGGGGAAGGGCATGGGGTGGGGGGAAGAGAGAGAGGAGAGAGAGAGAGAGAGAGAAATCCCAAGCAGGCTCTGCACTGTCAGCGCAGAGCCCCATGTGGGGTTCCATCTCACAACTGTGACGTCATGACCTGAGTCAGAATCAAGAGTTGGATGCTTAACCTACAGAACCACAGTGTTAAAGGATAAGGAAATAAAAGGTTATATAGAAAAACTAAATACAAAGGTTTTCCCTGCTACCCTTTTGTAAGCTGAAATGGCCTAAAACGAAGAAGCAGTTACTATTAATTTATATGGCAAAATGTCTGAATATTCCCTGACCCCAAAATAACCCCTGTTAGGCTTTCCTGATACCTTAGGATGCAGATGCACCAGTAAATGGAGACAAAGCCCAGATGCTCACACACACAGTTCAAAGCTCTGGGGCTTTGCTCCTGAGATGCTCTGAGGGTTCCTGGAGACGGAGCTCCTTGCTCAGCTGCCTCAGAACGCTCCTGCAAAATGCATTTTGTACCTTTGCTCATAAGAGAGAAAATCCTCTTTGGAATTATTTCGGTTAGACATACTAATGCAAGTCTTTCATTAAAAGCCAGGCGGCTTAACTTGGAGAAGTGGAGGTTGTCTGTACATCATTGACATTCATCTTGACCACCGAAGTTATTCAAAGCTTAATGAATCTGGGGCTTTAAAACCCTTATTTTTCATGAAAGATAAATAATATTCAAATTGGGGTGAAAATATAATTCAGGAAATCAAATCGGACCAATTATTGCATTTATTTGGGAAGCTGACATCCTGAGATGGAAAAGTGGACTCTAATTTGCTTCTTAAGAAGCTAGAACTAAGAGTTCAAATAGGAAAGGTTACTAAGAAGCAACAGCGATGACTCAGTTCTTTGGGAATATACCGCTTATTATTTTGTTGTTTGTCACCGTGACCACGGTACAAAATGACATGACAGAAACAGGTGGAAACCAACAAGGTCCCCGATATTTGACGTTCTCATGGGAAGAGATTGTAGCACATTCCAATGACTGCATTCATTGAAATGTCAGAGGAGAATGCCCCATCATGAAACATTGGCCAGGTGAGAGCTAAGATCATTCATTTCAGAAATAAAAGGGGGCAGAAGAAAGTGGAGGAGGAAGAGCAAGAAGGGAAGAGTGGGTAAATACTGACTTGTAAATAAGAGATGTAGACTAATGGAACTCTTTTGTGCCCTGCCCATCTCGCAATAACAAAGAATACATCAAGAAGTAAAAATAGACCTAGCATTCAAAGCATTTAGGATGAATTAACCATGATGCAACATGATATTAAGCCACAGAACTTGCTATTGCAAGGTTTTATTCAAATAGATAACTTAGATTAGAGGATTAGGTATGGTACACACAGTTTATAATAAAATTTCAGTGTCTGCAATTCAGAACAAACAAACGAAACACCAAACAAAACAAAACACAAATGACTTCAGCTAACAGGGAGGGAGTGTCGTAATCTATTTTAAGATGTGTAGGAAATTTCCGTTAAGAAATATTTTACTGCTATGCATTTTGATGGATGTTAATAATAACCTCCAAAACCAGTGCTGCCGAATTAGAGGCAGAAGCGATGCAGTATGAATCTGTTGCTTTTCAAAGGAAGTGACCGTAACTATTCTAACAGGTACAGTGTGTAAAGAGAAACTTCAGGGAGAAAAGGTGAAAAAACTACAGTTTAGTGTAGTGAGAGGAATTAGCATTTTGGAGATCTGCAGACTTCCAATTTTCCTCCTCCTCTGTCACTGCTTGCTTCCGCCTTTCATACTTATTCCATAGATCTGCGTCCTAGCTGGCCCACCAGTAAGAATTCAGCGAGCCCATGGATTGCAAAATATAAACCTGAAATGAAAGGCGGATCTTGCTTAGACTATATGGAAACTTCAGAGTGTTCCCTGCACACTCTAGGAGCTCACAGAGGAATACCTGATGCTGAAGAAGGTGATGATGATGATAGTTGTAGTAGAGGAAACAGTCAAAATACATCAGCCTCGTCCTTCAGGGGTCTCCTATAGGTCTCTGTCCCAGCTGTCAAACTTGACCTACACATGAATGCTATAAGGGACCCAAACTGATCTCTTTCCCCTTCAGGCAGTCAGGACATGAAATGTGTTTTTCTGCTTTTAGGCACTGTTTATCCTTTTTTTTTTTTTTAAACTTGATTTAATGGTATACTATTGTTCTATTCCTAGACTATTATTCCAATAGACATTTAAAAATTACATTTTATTGTTTATGAAGCATATGCAGAGAAAGAGAAAAGAGTCTGAAACAAACCCTATATTCGTCAACTAGATTTAACACGTGGCCAGTCTTGTTTCATCTATACCCCCATCTCATTCTACCACATCACGGGGTTATTTGGAAACAAATCCTTAATAAGGTATATATATTAATGCTCAGGTCTTTCCAGTGTGAACATCCTCGCCTGTAGTAGGCTTCCCGATTCTCTTCTAAATGCACATGTTCAGAACCTGGTTCTACATCATCCATGCCGCCATCGTGACAACTTTAGCCTGCGGGGACAGTCTCCTTAAACTCTATACACTTAGACTCTGTATTATTTGTCATGCCACTCCATTGCTCTCATATTTATGCATTTTAATGTCATTTCATCCTAAGTATACTGAAATTCCATGAGGGACAGGGACTTTTTTCTTTTTTTTTTCATTCCCCACATGTGCTTTTATCATGCCCATTTTAGAATCTTACTAATGGAAGGCATATAATAAAGAGGTTTTTTTCTGTTCTTTGGGAAAATTAACACTAACCCCTAGGCCATTCCCCTTTCAGAGCACCCCTATAGATCTGCACCCTCTACTATGCCCTTTCCATTAGTATTCTTTTTTTAAATGTTTATTTATTTTGGGGAGAGAGAGAGTCAGAGCATGAGCCAGGGTGGAGTAGAGAGAGAGAGGAAGACACGGAATCTGAAGCAGGCTCCAGGCTCTGAGTTGTCAGTGCAGAGCCTGACATGGGGCTTGAACCCTAAAACTGTGAGATCATGACCTGAGCTGAAGTCAGAAGCTCAATCAACTGAGCCACCCAGGCGCCCCTAGTATTCTTTCACCACAGAAACCATGTATTCTCTGTCTAACTACAGAGCTCTAACCAGAATTCACAGCCTCCTCAACCCATACCTCATATAATCCTGAATTTATTCTTAGTACTTGCTTCAAATCCTTCTCAAGGGGAAGTTGTTTATTCCCTATGAACTCCTTTTCTGAGACCAGGAGAAGAAGATAAGAGGTTTACTCTGGCTCCCTACCATTTTTAGAGAATTTTTCTATCATCTTCGTGTATTGCCCTTTCTCCTTTGAACCTAAACACCTACATCTGCCCTTTTTCTCCAAGCCTGGCCGCTTCCCATCTGCCAGACTCTTAGTTATGCCCTTAGTTAGAACCCTAGAGGACTTTGGTATCTTAGTTACTTTTTTTGATTTTTCTTCCAAGGTGTCCCTGGCTTGAACATTAACGTTGGTATACCACCTAATATCTAGTCTCCTGTCCTCCTCAGCGGCCCATTTCTCTGAGCACTTATGGACCTTATTATCTGCTGAAGAGGATACACTTTGAAGTTTTGAGCTCTTTACCCCAGTCACACAGACTGACTTCATGTGGTCCACATTCCCACTAAATGTGCTTAGTAACATCTTGTCTTCTGGCATAATGATGTACATAATCTTATGTTCCATCTTTTTTAAAAAAATAAATAAACATTTAAAAAATGTTTATTTTTTTGAGAGAGGGAGAGAGCACGCCCATGAGTGGGGGACGGGGAGAGAGAGAGAGAGAGACAGACAGACAGACAGACAGAGACAGACAGAGAGAGATTCCTAAGCAGGGTCCACTCTGTCACTGCAAAGCATGATGCAGGGCTTGAGCCCATGAACTGTGAGATCATGACCTGAGCCTAAACCAAGAGTCGGATGCTAAGCCGACTGAGCCACCCAGGCATCCCACATTCCATCTTCTCTGTAGACTGTCAAGGCTCACCATGCTCACCACAGTAACAGGAATTTGGGGTGGGAGCCCCATGTGTTGATGATGTCCATGGTTCTGAACAGTCACTGGTCTGGATATTGTGAAGAGGGTCGTGCTCTCTCTTTACTATATTACGTCTAAACTGAACTTTGTGTTTCACCATTTCAACCACACTTTCATTAACACTAAATTTGAATCTACCTCACCTGCATTTAAAACTCAAAACCCAACCAATTTTTTTTCTCTTGGGCTTCCTGCTGCTATTGCAGAAATGTCACATAACCTTGCTATTTAGCTCCTCTTCAGATATTTAATTTCTCACCACAGCGGNGCCATGTAGTATTCCATGGTATAGATAAACCACATCTTCTTGATCCATTCATCTGTTGATGGACACTTAAAGCCTGGGCTTTCTAAGTCTCTTTACTGGTCTAGATCCTTGCTTTGCCTATATTGTAAATGGAGAAATGTCCCAGGGAGCCTACCTAATGAGGTTTTATTCTTCTTGCTCTGGACCCTCTTTGTCTGGTAATCTCATTCATGGTTTAATGCCCATCCAGGTGTCAATGATTCCTAAATTAGCATCTGTATCACCAACCATCTCTTTCTTAGACAGACCTGAGTCTCCAGCTCATTTTTCCCCAGCTGGATGTCCTATAGGCATTTCAAATTCAATGTATCAAAACCAGACCTTGTTATCTCTTCTTTTTCTGTCACGTATACTCTTCCTGCTGGGATCTGTGTCTCTGTTCATGACATTGTCAACCATCCAGGTGGCAGAGCCTCCGGCCCTCCACGCCACTTCACTAGGTACTTGCCAGCTATTCCCAGAGCACACCACGTTCAACACCTCCCACAGGCTTGTACACCCGCTGCTCTATCCCTGGAGGGCCTCTCATCTTCATTTCCCAAGATCCAGATCAAATGCTTGCTCACTTGTGAGGCCTACTTAAGACTCCCACTTCCAATTAATTATTTCTTCCTTAGAGCTATCACTTGTTTGCTTTTCTGTCATAACATTTATTTTACCCTAGGCCCTTTCATTAATTCAATAGTATTTATCAAGGCGGAATGAAATATCAGACACTGTCATATACGTGAGGGAAGAAAGAAATGCCTTTGGGTCTTGAAAGACTACTCTGTTTTTATTTTCCCAGACTTCTTTTGGGAAAGGTGGGCATTTTATTCACTTTGTATTATGCCTTTAAAGAGAATATATGCCTAGCAGTTCCTTTGAGGACAGTAGCAGAACATGCTTCAGATAAAGCCTTTGTATGAAATGTTAAAGATAGAAAGTGTAGTCGTAACGGTGAAGGAAATGCAGACATATTTGGGTCACATGATGGCTTGGTAGTCCCCCAAAGTGCCTACTTATAACTGTTAGTTTAACTGAGGCAAGGAGCCTAGCAAAGGATGCTTATGCACAGGTATCAATGGGCACCGTGGGTGAATGAAACAACAGAAGAACCTCTTCTATTCACCGGGTCCCAAGGAGGAGCATCAGCCAAAGACACCGTTGAGATGACAAATCCTGGGAGATGTATCTCTGCTAGGTGCCTGGCAATCAAGTATAATCTGAGCAGGGAAGGGACCTTCTTCCCATTTCTTTATGGGACCAAATGAAGATGTTGAAAACCCCTCCTTGACAGTTGTGAGGGCACCAGGAAAGTATTCTTGGTGGGGACATCAGTGCTCCCTCAGTGAGCACCAGCAGCGGTAACAAGGGTGAGGGAGCCTCAAGGATCCTGGAAGCTGAGGATGTTGATGAAGGCACCAGAACAGACAAGGAATATGGAAGGCTCATGTGGTGGCTCTAGCTAATGAGCAAACTTGTTTCCTTGGGAACGCCTCAGACATCACAGGAGGCTTCAGTCCTGAGTAAATAAGTGGGAGCAAAAATCAGTCAAGTTTAGCTTATTACAATTTATGAAACCTCATCTGAACTCATCAACTGGTGAGGCCTGTGGAGATTTGAGTTGTTGCTGTGTGGCAAAGGAGAACTGACATGACACACCAGTTCCCATGGCTGAACTTCCTTCTCAGGCCTATGTCACTGTGGGATTGGTTAGTTCTAAATAGACTGTTGCAAGCAGGGTAGTAGGAGAGTTGTCAGGGTTAAAGTAGAGAAGGAAACAGTAGTGAGAATAACCTTAATTATGGTTGGCTTTTGGTAATTCCAGGAGGATTAGCCAGTTTATGTGTCACGTGAATCTCTTACCTTTACCTATCGACTGTTTCACCACTTGGAAGTACTTTCCGCCTATAATGGGTAGATGGTAGAAAGAATTTGAAATTCAACATATTTCCTTTCTGTGCAATCAGAATACAGAGAACAGGAAATCCGTCTGTAGCCCTGTTTTCCATATTAACAACAGCCTTCTCTGTCAGAAAATGTATTGAAACTGCTAAATCAAAATCAAGTTTCACGGATGAATTGCAACTTATTTTTCTCTACTGTTATATTATTCGTAAACCATCATGGAAGTAAATGATCCATTTGATTTTGGATAAGCTAGTTGGATCTCCTTCTTCTTGGGAAAGAAACAAAACTAGACAAAACTGAGAAGCCACTGTAAGATTATGGCTCCTTCAGAACGCTATAGCTCTTTACAATAAAAGATCCAGTCATTTGGGGAAACATTGGCTACTCTCTGGAAAACATTCAGCCAGCAGAACTAGGCTTGCAGTCCCTTCTGTGTCCAGCAGAGCAGGTGGTACAGCAAGGAGCTCGACCACGTGATGTTAGCACCGACACTGGAATGTATGGCCCGGTGTGGTATGTTCTGATGCTAAAGATGTCAGCACCCAGTTGGCTCTAGCCTACCTTTGTTGACAGGTGGCCACTTAAGCAAGGGGCAAACCCACTTCAGTGAACTCTAGCCACTATTATAACAGGGAGGGGCTAGGTGTTGCAGTGTGGCTTTCCTGTGCCAGGTCAGAAGGGTGGAGAAGAGTCTGGCTGAGTGACAAGAATGAACTAACACCCCAAGTTTCAGCTTCTATCTGAGGCTGGTCAGTTCAGGGAAGCGTCTAGAGAAGCCAGCTGAGATTACAAACCCAACAGATATGTTTCTGGAAAATTTCAGGTTAGAAAAAACTGGGATTAAAGAGAAAGTGGGGAGGGGTGGAGGACAGTATAAAAAGTATAACAAGAAACCAGTGAAAATAGTTTGAGGTCCAGATGAACACTGGAGCTTGAGGAATGATGAAGATATTGTGTTAAATTTCATTTTAGGTCCTTAAGCTAAGCACATCTACACAGGATAGGGTTGAATTAGATTGCAAGAGATCACTGACAAGGTACGATAAAATTTTATAGAAAACTCACAGAGTCCCTGCTCACTTTTTTTAATCTACTGATGATTTCTCCCACAGAGGATATGTTTTGAGACAGGCTGATAAATACTGGAGATCTTGAAATTTTGTGTATGTTTACATTAAAACCATTGGCATTGTAAAGAACAGAGGTGGGCAAATTACACCTTTAAATCTGACTCACATACAGAGCGAATCCCATAATGATCGTCTTTAGTCAGATACTATTCTGAAACCTGGTGGAAAGGTCTAAATGCTTATTAGCTTCTTTAGAGACATTGCTTAGTCTGAGTCACAGGGAATCCATCCCAGAAGATAAGTCTACACATCAACAAGCAGATGCTTGGGCAGGGAGGGTGTAGACTGCACCCATGGACAGCCTTTAAACCTAATCCTAAGGTTTTCAGAAAAAAAATTCTACTTAGAAATGTTTGTTTCTTTTTATTAGAGGGTGGTAAATCAGGCTTTCACCTTGCATCTTTTTTGTCCCCTTCAAGTGCGTAGGGAACACATGGAGTGGCATGGAAACATTTTCTTTGTGAGAATGCATCGCTTTGAGAAAGGAGATCAGATTCTCATCACTGCATCTGTGCACCAGGATGTGGGTGTGAATGTGCATTATTGATTTGCATATTCAAAAGGCTGCTCTTGTTTCTGCCTGGGGAGAGGAAAGCTCCCTGCTCAATCTCAAGAAAGATGTAGGAAAATGGCCGATAATCACATGCAAAGGCCTGAAATCTCTCCAGACCGCTTCTCTGGAGGGATTGCTAGGTTTGGGAGGTTGCTGGAGGGAACACAGACCCCTGGTGTCCACCAGGTACCATGTCTGTCTGGTATCTCAGTCTTACGTGGCATCCTATTCTTTACCTCACTGCCACTCTGTTTATCTTGGGCTCAGGGTCCCCAGTTCAACCTCCATCAAAATCTGCTCTCAGGAATAGATCAGTTATCAGTTATATCCAATGCACTCTAGCCTATTCCTGGGGTATTTTATTTCCTAATGTATTTTGATCGACTTTTTAAAATTATGAAATATAACTTGGATATATAAAAGTGCATTCAGTATATGCATACAATTTAACAAATAGAACATTTTTAGAACCTCCGAAACCTCCTTCCTCATTCTTTTACCAACAGAAACTTCTCTCCCCCAAGAGGTAAGTAGAACTAAGTAAAGGGAATCATTCCATTAATGTAGTCTGCTCACCTATGTAAGCATCCTTAAAAATGCAGTTTTTCTTGGCCTGATATTTTCATAAAGGGAATCGTCATGTGTGTATTCTTCTGTGTCTTCCTTCTGACTGTGGCTTGGGATCCCATGTGTCCTGTCTCGGTGATTTCAGGCACCAGTGAGCAGATGAGGACATATTTTGGGTGTCAGGAATACATGTTGTGTGTCTCAAGATAGTTTGAATTCAATGACCATGACCTGGAGTGGAGCACAGTTTTGGGGTGCGCTAGATAAACAGTGGTCTGGGAACTGTCGCTGCATCCCACCAGGACTGAGGGGGTCCCAGGGTGTGGGACTTTCAGGCAAACTGGAACCAATTGAGCACCCTGTTCTTTTGTCTGCATATCCATCTCCATGCCAACAGGGGCCCCTTCCCCTGCTCTTAACTCTCAGCTTTCACTCCCAACTGCCCACTGTTCCTAAAAGCTTCCCCATTCCTATGATGAAAATCTCTTGAGTATTTTAAGAGAGGGAGAGAGAGAGCATGGGGGGGGTGGGCAGAGGGAAAGGGAGAAAGAGAATCCCAAGCAGGCTCCACGCCCAGCATAGCCTGACTTGGGGCTCGTTCCCATGTGACCGTGAGATCATGACCTGAGCTGAAATCAAGAGTTGGATGCTTAACTGACTCAGCCACCTGGGCGCCCCAAAAATCTCCATATATTATTTCTCACTGTATTGTTTTCAGAAGGATGGAACTATCACACTAGATGGATAGTAGCAGTAAAACCCCAGCTTCTGGAAGGTAGAATGCTATATAAAAACAGTTGAAGCGATCCAACTTCTTATATTGTGTGTAATCACATGCAATACGATATAGCAAGGGCAAAGTGATCAGTGAGGGGGAAAAAAATTATCGAGGGCCCATCCTCCAGCAAATGCTAAGCTGGTGTATATAGTATAGTATATAGTGTCTATGTACGTACACATGCATTCGTATGTTTTCAAATAAAAATAAAAATAGAATTGATCTGAATTCTTATTTTACAAATGAGAAAATGGGGACTCAGAGAAGTGAAGTTATTTCCTCGAGGTCACACAGCTAATAGAGTTGCCAGGCTGGAATGTAACCTTAGATCTAGTATTTTATCCTTCATCTATTTGCCAAGTTCATATACGATCTAAGCAGTGAGGAGTCTAAAGGAGACCAAGGAGTAGAGCTGATGGAGTAGACCAGCAGTGCCTTCCCCACAACGCCCCCCTACCTCCTCCCCCCACCCCGTTCTCCTATAACAGGAAAAACAACTCTCAATGCTTTTGGTTTTAAAACCACTTCATTAAAGTATGATTGATTGTGGCAGTGATTTCATGGGTGTATATTCTTGCCAGTCTCAAATGCTTCTAATGCTGGCTTGTGTCTTCCTTCAGACATCTCAATGCCATGCTAATGTCGCTTGTTTTAATGTTTGTTTTGTTTTTTGTTGTTCTTGTTGTTTTGTTTTGTTTTGCATTTTACTTTTATGGACTATCTGTAGACTTCCTTTCATGGAAAGAAGATGTGCCTCAGCATCCTTACAGAGATATATCATGAGTCTTGTTAGCTCAATACTTAGTATTTAAATCATTACAACTAAGAGAATATTCCCTCCGGCTGAGCTACAAGGTATAGAAGGATGTATGTTTCATTGTGGAATCTGCTTTTTCATTGTTAACCATTTTTTCACCCCCTTCTTTTGGTTTTTTGTTTCGTTTCCAGGGTTCTTATCACCAGCTCTTTCCTCTTCTGGTGGAGGCGGGTATCACCCCATGTGTTCAATATGTTCTGACACATCTGTCCCTCTGATGGGGTATTCACCTTAGAGAACTGCCAACGATCAGGAGATCAGGGTATTCCCTCTTAGCATTAACACCTGCACCTAAGGCAGGGTGCGTGAACGCTTGTAGGAATAACGTGAGGCAAAGTCAGAAACACTATGTGAAGTAAGACCTGATGGCTCTGGAAAGAGTGAGCTCACCTGCCGTCCTCAAACACAGAAACCCTCGGTCTCTGAGCCAGAACAGTGCCTGCTTTCCGCACTCAGTCCTCCAGCTGTTTGCCCTCTCCCCTTCTTTAGGGCAGAACGGATGCCCCTCCGTGCAGTTAATTTTATACACGCTGGAGTAGGAATCCTTGAAGGGGAGGCTCTGCGGCATTTCTTGTTAGATACCCAAGTCCTAGGAGGAGGAATCCAACAAACAGGGATAACAAAAATCAGTGACTGAATTTGAAAAGATGCCTTTCCGTATGGAAAAATACCAGGTGTCCCATGATACATGAATATTTACATAGACTGCATAAAATATGATGTGATGTTAATATCAAATTAGATAAAATTTCATGCTAAAATTTGATTATTAAAACCTATCTGACTACTTTGAATTAGATCTGTAGGACATACACATTTCTCTTCATTTGCTTTCTAAAGGGCCTTAACATAATTGCATTTTAATGCCATTATTTAAAATGTCCATGGTCATTATAAAAGGGAGTAGGGAGTGTCTGAGTCAGAGGCTTTATATTTCAGAGTAATGCAAGGAACTTTTTCAGACTCACCCAACCAGCTGCTAACTTCCTCTATGAAGAGAGTAAGGTAAATATTTCTGAAGCCCACAACTTAAAGTCGGGCAGACACTTTGATGAGAGAGACAAAGAGGGTAAGAGAGAAAGATAGAGAGACAGAGGGAGAGAGAACAATGGCTGTTTCTCTGTACCTGAGGGTCTAAACTCATCAAACATCAAAATCATTACCTGTTCTGTCATCAGCTTCTCTGTCTAATGGCTTGTCTGTGGCTGACTTTACGTGGTGTCATGGGGAGGATGGCAGACACTATCCAGCAGGGGACCAGCGACAAGTTGAAGACCTCGTATTCCATTTTGAAACAGATAAATAGCATGCGGGGAATTATGTACAAACCTAGATTCTGTATTTCCAGTGTTCTTCTTTAAGGCATTATGTATGGGTTATGTATGGGTTGGAATATACTAAGTTTTGAGATTAGAACTGAACTTTAAAATCACATAGCAAGGTGTTTGATAAGGGAGTTATCAAAATTTGAAACCATATTTTAAAAGAAATAGATTTGAAAATACTTCTGTAGAAAAGTAACTGCCAATAGCGTTACATCTGACTTATGTGATAGGAATAAAAATCAAGCATGCTTAATAGTAGCTACTGCTTACTGCTTCCTCCCCCCAGTATGTGTATTCAAATTTAGTAAATATAGGAGTTTTTATTTTCTTCAATAATGTACCATGAAATAGGATTGCTTTTCCTTGTATTAGACAAAATTATCCTGAGATTGGTAATATTTTGATCAATCATTTAAGGCACATTATTTATCAATCAAGTATAGTAAATTTAGGTCCATAAAATATTATTATAATTTCATTTTATAGTTTTTTTTTTACTGTGTTTGTCCCTAGCTTTTCCTAGGCTTTATTTAAAAAGTATTTTTCTTGCCTTTTATGAGACTTAAAAAACTTCAGTGAGAACCTATGTGTCCTTTTGTTTTGACATTTAAAAAATGCAGGAGGGAAAGGATAACACATTCCTTGGATTAGGGAAATATACCATTACGTAAGTAAATGGGCTTTGCACTCCTTTGGACTTTTAGATCCTCAAGTTGGATGTTTGGGGTTTAAAAACCTTCATGAATCTTCATCAGTTTGTGTTAACCTGTAAATTATAAATTTCATGTCTGTATATTAAAGTAAAATATTTGTGTAAAGAATATAAGATACAGTATTTTTTAGTGGAATGAAAAATTAATCTGAAGCCAAGTTCTTTCATGATTTGGAAAGAATATGCCTTCACTGCTATGTCTGGACCACAGCATACTGAATAGGATCATGTTGATGTCTTCTGTGGCTTCACCTAATTTATTTTCTTCTTCAACTTCCTTCAGTTATTTAACTGGGACCCAAGTCACTGGATACTTGTGAATGGCTTGTTTGAATTTACTTATTTCTGTTGGTGCTTTTTTATTTCTTTAAAAGTTGCTATACAAAGTAATTATAGGAGAAAGGAAAATCACACTTTTGGTACTCACGCTAATATTTACTCATGTCACCAGATGGAATCTTGGGAATGTATAAAAAGTAATGCGACCTTAAATATAGTTGTCTATTTGCCAATGGGATTTAGACTTTATATCAAAAGAGAAGGAAAGAATCTTGCTTCATTCCTGGAAACTACCAGGCACCTGTGTTGAGAAAGATAAAAACAAGTTATGTGAAGTGGAACATACTATTTGGTATTTATTTTCAAAGTGCATAAACATGTCTGCACAGGAATGTTTAAGGATAAGTGATCTAGTACCATTTATCATTTTATTTAATGTTTACTTATTTTTGAGAGAGAGAGATAGAGAGAGTGAGTGGGGTAAGGGCAGAGAGAGAGGGAGACAAAGAATCCAAAGCACGTGCCAGACAGTCTCTCCGAAGTCTCAGCACAGAGCCCGTCACGGGGCTCAAACCCACAAACTGTGAGATCATGACCTGAGCCGACGTCTGTCGGTTAACGACTGAGCCACCCAGGTGTCCCGCCATTTATCATTCTAAAAGTCATTGCTTGAAAATGTAGAACTCGGAAAGCCTCAACTCATTTTTGAAATATTTGTCTAGGATGGGTTTTCTCTGCCATAACATTCATCTAATTCATAAAAAAGTGCACTCAGTTGCCTCAGTAAACACATTGCTGTGTAGCTTCTCTTCCATATGATGATGGTTTTGTGAAAAGTCACCAGGATGATTAAAGAATTAGAAAATGAATATTCATGGTTATTGCTTAGAAAATAATTTAAGAAATGATTTTTAAAAGCATTCTTTTAAAGAAGAAGAAAAGTTGCTTCTCTCACCCCCCTCACCCTTTACTTTTGTAAAGCATCTAGAAGAGTCAGGGCTTGACCAAAGAAAAGTGCACTGAAATTTTGTACTACTTTAGTATATACCACGAAGTAGCTTCCAGACCCCATTGGGCCACACAGGCAGGTCCCCAAACAGGGTCATTTTTAAATCTTTCAATCTTTCAGGTCTTAGAGGTTCAAATTATATTGAACATACCAAATATATTCTATAGACGATGTCAAAATGAACCCAGAGTCCTCTAGTTTTCACTGTAAATATTTGGAAATGATTATTATAATTTTGCTTTTAAAATCACTTTACTAAGAGTGAGTAATTTCATTTACCATGTTCTTCAGCAGTCAACATGAAATATTGGAAATTGTTTGAAAAGACAGAGTCTAGCACACAATTTCTCTCTAAAATTAAAGAACTTCTTATGAGTAAAAAATTTAATATGAAAACCAACTTATGTTCCAATTTAAGGATATTTACTTGTATGTTCATTAATTTCAATTTTGTCATTTTAAAAAACATTTTAGAAGCAATACTTGTCTTTCCCGTGTAAAATGTGATTTTGAGCTCCTAAAAAGTCTGGGGTCTTAGTCCCCCTCCAGTCTTCACTAGATGAAGCTGTCTGGCAGCTCTCCGCCTGTGTCTTCTCCTTTTTCTGGTTCCTTCTCTCCTTTGCCAGAAGGAAGGGTTTTTTTTTCTGTTCTTAAAATCACAGCTGCCACTGCTCTTCTCCCTAGTTTACATGGATCTGATAGGAAATCATTCCATTTTCTGGATAGCTATTAAAAAAACATAGATGTTCTTCCCTAGAGTGAAGAGTGTTTGGAGTGTGAATGTTTTTTTCATCCTGTATTTCTGGGGGCATAACTGAGGAGTGGGGACCTATTCTGAAAGCTGAATTTCACCTTGCAAAACAGCATCATTTATGGGCTAGTTCCTCAGTGATGTTCTCTTGAAATTCTGAAGTGCTGAATGTGGGTTCTTCAGGAACACTCTGGAAATGTCCAATGTGTTGTCTTTTAGGAAGAAAAATTTATATATATATAAATAGTATTTTAGGAAGAAAAATTTATATATATATATAAAATATATATATTTTTATATGTGTAAAAATATATATATTTAGTATATATATTTAAATTTTTTAAAAAATTGTTTATTCTGAGAGAGGGAGAGACAGAGAGAGAGAGAGACAGAGACAGAGAACAAGCAGGAGAGGGGCAGAGAGAGAGAGGGAGACACAGAATCCAAAGCAGGCTCCAGGCTCTGAGCTGTCAGCACAGAGCCGGATATGGGGTTTGAACTCACGAACTGTGAGATCATGACCTGAGCCGAAGTCAGACGCCTAACTGACTGAGCCACCCATGGGCCCCAGTGTATTTATTTATTTTGAGAGAGAGTGTGGGGAGTAGAGAGAGACATACAGAGAATCCCAAGCAGGCTCCACACTATCAGCACAGAGCCGCACGTGGAGCTCCATTCCATAAACCATGAGATCATGACCTGAACCAAAGTTAGACACTTAACCGACTGAGCCACCGAGGCAACCCTGAATAAGATGGAATTTAGAAGCTTAAGGAAGTGAAAGACTTGACCCAGGTCACACAACTGTTAGCAACAAGGATGAGGTTAGGAATGGGTCCCTTAAGAGACTCTTAGAATCTGCCACACCGTTCGGTGTAATGTACGGAATATTCAAGGAGAAGAGTGTGGAGGACCCACGTTAACTCATTTAGTCTGGACAGCCCCCCCTGTGGGACTGGGGATCAGTCTGAGCATTGTGGAAAAAGTCTGCAAAGAAATACCAAAGCAGATTCCTGAAGAATTCCATGCTGGTGGCCGCCCTCTATATTTTAGAAATGTTATCAAGAATTTGAAAACAGTCTCATTTTCATCCTGGATTCTAAATTAGCTGTTATACCTTAGGTTTTCTGGTAAGAGATAGACCTCTGTGTTATAAGGTCATGTGCATGTTTGTGATACATAATAATGGTTAATAACATTTCCATTCCCCTCAAATTAGAAAAAATGTGTGAAAATAATAAATACAGGATCAAGGATGCATAATATTTGAAATTTGGGCAGTCCTGAAAAGAGTTAGGATGTAGGATTACTCTAAGCACGTGTATGGTGGCTATACTGGAGAGAAGGGAATTATGTGTTCAATCTCCAAATATTAACCATTTAAAAGCATTTTTTTAACGTTTATTTTTGAAGGAGAGAGGGACAGAGCATGAGTGGGGAAGGAGACAGAGAGAGGGAGACACAGAATCGAAAGTAGGCTCCAGGCTCTGAGCTGTCGGCACAGAGCCCGATGTGGGGCTCAAACCCACGAGCTATGGGATCACGACCTAAGCCAAAGTCAGACGCCCAACTGACTGAGCCAGCCAGGTGCCCCAAATGTTAACCAGTTTTAAAACTACAGATTTAGAAAGCAAGGATTATAGCCCCTTTAATAGGCTGTCTAATGTCTTAGTATTTTACTGCAAAGAGCACTTTTGCTGTATTTCAGCTTAGGAAGTTGAATTAATTCACTGAATGATAGGCCCCAGGAATGTGTCTGCTTAGGAGGTGAGAACAGAGCTATCTGAGGCCACTGATGACAGATGTGCCCCGTCAAGGAGAAGTGGAAGTATGTCCTAGATGTGATTAGGAGAGCAGAGGCAGAAACAGAGAGACACTGCGCTGAAGTGTATCCGTGTAAAAAAGATGAGCGTATCGTGATGTTGCTGCAAGAGATCATTTTAGAGTGTTGGTAACAAGGATACTGGAAATTTTTTTCTTTTTGTTCTAAGTTATTTGATTATTTGGTTACCTCCAAAGCTGAAGAAATACAGCTTCAGATAGAAAAAACAAATGAATATAGAAACTTCCATATGGACAGAGAATGTACTTGGAACTCACTCCATGTCTCTGTGTTCTCCAGGCTGCCCACCATTCCACAATGGCCCCCCTTGCTGCAGCAAATGCAGAGTTTTGCATCAACCTGTTCAGAGAGATGGAAAACAATCCAGGGAATGGAAACGTGTTCTTCTCTTCTCTGAGCATCTTCACTGCCCTGGCCCTGGTCCGTTTGGGCGCACGAGGTGACTGTGCTGCTCAGATTGATAAGGTCAGTCTTGGGTTGTGCCACCACCCATGGTTTCCGCAATTAATCATTTAGGGCAAGTTGTTTCCTGCAAGAGCATATTCTACTGCAGTGGTCCATGTAGATGAGGCCATCCCAACGAGGCCCCCTCCAGGGGTGAAGGACACACGTACTGCTCGTAGTACTTGTGTTTGAGATGAGAGACAACACAAATATTCTCAGAACTGTCGCTTTGGTGCTTTGCCTTGGTCAAGTGGCTCTCGAAGTGTGTTTCCGAGACCAGCAGCGTCAGCATCACAGAGAACTTGTTAGGAATGCAGATGCTTGGGCCCCACCTGAGACCTAGTGAATCAGAAATTATGGGGGTGGAGCCCAGCAATCTGGGGCTTAGTAAACTCTCCAGGGGACACTAAAGCTTGGGAACCAGTGCCTGTCAGAGTTGACAAGAAAGAAGAGCAACCAGAAGATACCAGAGTCCCAGTTTAAACATGAGTGGTGTGGGTACAAATGACACAATAGTACATTCCGGATAATAGCAGCCTACCAGAATGGTAGTCACATTGTCATCAACAGCATTAAGTGCTTTTTAACCTGCCTTCGTACACTACCCTGAACTAGGCTGGCCTCGGGAGTTGTAGGAGCTTGATGGCAGGTGGGACACCAGGTCCAGGCTGCGCACGGAGGTCTTTGTATCACTTTCTGCCCACTTGTTCCCCCCATTGTTTTGGTCCATAAATTAGACCTAGAGGAAGCTTGTCCATGTCGTAACCTTTCACAACTAAGCACTGGTTAAAGAGTGTTTGTGCAGGTAATTTAAGCTAGAATAACTCATTTCTCTCTCCGGATAGCTCAGTGAATATTTGCTGCTAGGGAATAACCACGGGTCTCGGAATGCCATTTTTTCCAAGGGCTGGAGGGATTCGCAGCCACAGTATATTGAGCACCTTCAGTGTGATGACGCAGCTAACTGCTGAGAACCTGGTCAGTGTCCGGCTCTGGGCTAAGCTCTACAGACACCTTATTTGTTGCTCGCAGTGATATTGGGGTAGGTCATAGTACTCTGACTGTGTGTTCCTGGGCCATCTTGATTGGTAAGTGGCAGAGTTACGGTTCAAATTCAGGGTGATCTTCTAAATCAGGGTTTCTAAACCTCAGACATTTTGAGCAGATAGTTCTTCGTTGTGAGGGGCTTTTCTGCACGGTGCTGGAGATTGACTAGCGTCTCTGGCTTGTCCCACTAGATATACCATTTGGGTACCTCTCTCCGGTTGTGAGAAGCAAAAATGTCTCCAGATATTACCAGATATCCCCCACGAGGCAGAATCAAAACAGTGGAGAAGCATTCTCCCTAAAGCTACCAAACTGAATGCAGCCCAAAGTACATTATTACAAAGCCTCAGTTATTATGAAGTTAGCACTTCAACAACCAAATAGAGCCTAAGGAGGGGTGGGGAACCTAGCCACTAATAAAAATGTATTCATTCATTAGTATAAGTACATAATGCTTTAGAACCAAGTAAGGCGACTTGCTTTTTGGAGTTAGAAAATTAGATCCAAATTCTGATTTGGGAAAATTAGGTCATCTGTGTTAGCCTCAGTATCCTTACCTGTAAACTACAGGGTGGCGGTTGGGGTGGGGAGGACTTGTATCCACTTTAAAAAATAGCCTAAAAGGTGTTCCTAGGGGCGCCTGGGTGGCTCAGTCGGTTAAGCGTCCGACTTCGGCTCAGGTCATGATCTCATGATTTGTGGGTTCGTGCCCCGTGTCGGGCTCTGTGCTCATAGCTAGCTCAGAGCCTGGAGCCTGCTTTGGATTCTGTGTCTCCCTCTCTCTGACCCTCCCCTGCTCACACTGTCTCCCTCTCTCTCTCAGAAATAAATTTTAAAAAAATTTAAAAAAATATTAAAAGGTGTTCCTAGTCCAAAGACATGTAGGCTTCACAGCTATGATGAAACACCATGCCTTTAACATAACAGAAGACACAGTTATTTATTATTGAATGATCTCAGGTTAGGAACTTTCTTGGGCTATTGCCTGATTCATTTCCTGAGGTCTCTTTGCCAGCCCACACCCCACTCCCCCCGCCAAGCTGCCTGGTGGACCAGTCAACAGCTCATGCGGGGTGGGCCACAGTGGATTCAAAGAGCCTGTTTTGCTGGGGTCTGCTCTTTTATGGTCACTGACGGAATCAGTGCCTTTCCTGAATTACTTTTTAGCCCTTGCTATTATAACCTCCTGTAAGACACATGTAAGAGGACTCTCTCTCCCCTTCCACCCTTCCCCTGCACTCTCGCTCTCTGTCAAAATAAATTAAAAAATAAAAAAGAAGAAATATGTAATAGGAAAAAATGGCAACTATAGACACAAGACCATTCATGAGATGCATTTGTACAAATATTTAGCCCTCTGCAGTATACCTTCTTGGAAATCAATTGTTTAGCTTCCCCCACTTGCCCCCACAACCCTGTCCCAGTTAGTTTCTTGTTGCAGTACCCAACACTTGATGCTGTGTGTCATCAATGTATATTTTCTCCGTTTAGTAATAATCTGTGGCATCCATCTATCTGTCTCTCTTAAGTATTGCCGTGGACCAGTGGTCATTCTTATTTCTGATGCTCAGATGGTCACAGTTGGCCAGTAGAAATCCCTTTAATCTTGTCCTATTTTTTTGTTTTTAAATTTGACAGTGAGTGAACAGGGGAGGGGCAGAGAGAGAGACAGAGGGAGAGAAACCCAAGCAGGCTCCTTGCTGTGAGCACAGAGCTCAATCCCGGGAACTGTGAGATCATGACCTGTGCCAAAATCAAGAGTCGGACACTTAACCAACTGAGCCACCCAGGTGACCCTAAACTTGCCATTTTTAAACAGTCCTCTCAAATGACTCTGAATCTTGCAACCCGACAGCATGAGGTTCTGGGCCTGTCCTGAATTTCCTTGGTTCCACACAGCTCAGCTACTTTCAGCGAAGGCGTGATTCCTTTACTGGATAACAGTGTTGAAATCCAGAATTGGCACGAAATCTAGAATCCTTTCAGTGGAATTCAGGTGACACAGAAGCTGCTTCCCACTTGAGTAAAAGAGCAGAAAAGTACATTTATTTACAAGATCATGTGTTCAGGTTCATAGTTTTTCATTTAGCTCTAATAGTACTGTACTTTTTGATTATAATGGTTTTTAAAATTTAGTTTTCTTTTCTTTGAAATACCTACTTCCTCTCTTTTCTCTCACATAACAATTTCATTGAAATAAAGTATGTCATAAATTTTTGTCTTAAATCATGTCTTTATATCACAGGGTTTTTTTTAAAAGTTATGCAAATTTGAATTTTCTTAAACAATTGAGTTTTACTAAAAACGTTTCAAAAATAATCACTGTAATATGTTCCTTATTCTACCAATTCTGTGAGAAGACATAATAGTGTTATCATTTGGCAAGAATGCAAAGATAGAAAGAAGGCCATTGGGATGCATATCATTCAGTCTTAAAATTTTTTTTAATGTTTATTTATTTTTGAGAGACAGCAAGAGACAGAGCGTGCATGGGGGAGGGGCAGAGAGAGACACACACAGAATCCGAAGCAGCCTCCAGGCTCTGAGCTGTCATACAGAGTCCTACATGGGGCTCGAACTCACAAGCCTTGAGATCATGACCTGAGCTGAAGTTGGATGCTTAACCGACTGAGCCGCCCAGGTGCCCTAGTCTAGTCTTTTTTTTTTTTTTTTTAACCCTCAATTTAAATTTCCTGAAATATCTTACATTGTGTAGATCCAGGATTTTCCTTGTTTGCCATTTTCTGAACATGTTACCAGTTATGAACAAGAAAAAGAAATTCTGACTTTTCTACATGGGTCAGTCAGGGAATATGAGACCACAGGACTGCGAGCATTTTGGATTGTGATAACTATGCCCTTTGATATTTTATTTATTATTCATTACATTTGACTATTTACTAGTGTCACCGTTCATCTTCAGTCATGGTAGTTTTATCGTTGAATGCATAATTTCTTAGAGTTTTTGAAACTATAAAAACATATATGTATCACCTCAATATTTTACCAGTCAGGTTTCCTAAAAGCCAATTAGGAAGATCAAAAGAGATGACTAGATTATCATCCAAAGAGAGTAAAATTAGAAATGGTCAAAGAATGATGTTCAGTGTGTGTTTGTTAAAGTTTTATTCAAAAAATTAATAAGGATGACTTCTGGGGATTTAGACGCTTTTTATAATATTGCTTGGGTTCCACAAAGTTAGTTCAGCAAAGACATTAGGTTTTTTGAGTCCTGACCCTATGCCATGATCTTTTATTTTTCTGGTACACCCATATATTCCCAAATACCAGTCTATCCAATGCCATGGCAAAATGAGAGAGGAGGCTGGTACTTCACATGCTCCGCAATGGCACAGAACCAGGGGGGAGGGGCGGGATGCCCCCCCCTACTCCCCCCATTGCAGGCGTGGTGACTTGATGCCTGCAAAGACCCCACTAGTGAATTTAAATCGACTACCAATTTGTATTTCAAATGTGCCTTGTTGCCTTTGCCTTACCTCTCACTCCACCTCATATTAATTATTATTCCAGATGAAGAGGATATAGAAATTGAGGTAGGCTCCAATTCCCTGTGACCTATTAAGACTAATTGTGACACTCGTAGCCTTCATACATCTTCATTTTTCTTACTGAGCTGTTCCATTTTCTCCTACCCAAGAAGATGGTACTTGATTAGGGTTCTGAAGCCTTGAAGTTGAAAGCCTCACAGAGCCACTGTTAGCCACAATGACTTAGTTAAGTTCCATGCATAATTTCTAATGGACTTCACCCCTTCTCCCTACCTCCACCTCCCACTAGGATATGGTTCAAACGTAGCACATACGACCCCTTCAGGAAGACCTTCATCTTTCTTTTGGAACACCTTAGCTGGCTCTATGTCTCACCCATCCATGCCTGGGAGGCAGAACACATTCAGTTCGGTCCCCACAGTTGCATAAATGAGTATCATAAGCGTAGTGCACTTTGTCACTTCCTAGTAGAGAAGCTGTTTTGCATTTCAGATCCCATGGACATAAGGGCCTGCGGAAATTCAGATAAAGTCCAATAGAAAATTAAAGCTTGGGCAGAATAGCAATTATGAGAACAATGGGATTATGAGAGCCACACTGGAAAAGGAAACACCTAAAATGACTTAATTCCAAATAATTGCAGGATCTGAAATTACATCTCTCAAGTCCCAATTTCGCTTCACATTTAGGATTTCCTAGATATTCAGTAACTACTTCTCCCTTTTCCATCTTGGTGCCTATGTGATTAGCCCTAATCTTGCCTGCCAGGTAGGTAAATAAAGTTTCCGTGTTTTTTAATGTTTATTTATTTTTGAAAGAGAGAGAGACATAGAGTGAGCAGGGTAAGGGCAGAGAGAGACACACACACAGAATCCGAAGCAGGCTTCAGGCTCAGAGCTGTCAGCACAGAGCCTGATGCAGGGCTCCAGCTCATGAACCGTGAGATCATTGCCTGAGCCAAAGTCGGACGCTCAACCGACTGAGCCACCCAGGGGCCCCAAAGTTTCCATTTTTTATTTGATTCATTTTGATCCTTGTCTACTTTTAATCAGGGAGCAATTGTAAAATTGTTCCACTAGAACGAGCAAACCAAAAATAGTTATCAAATACATTTCATGTTGTAGCCATCAATTGATTAACTCTGCCGACCTGTGCCACTTTCCCCAACAAGCAATCTGTGTTCTAACCATGTCAGTAGGGCGGCTGCACCTGTCACTGCTCCCCGGAGCGCTACCAACCACACACGCAGACTCAGCCATGAACAATCAAGTGTCTTCCTTTCTTGGCTCTGTGGGGTCCTTTCTCATTGGGCAGGACCTGCTAACTGCTTTCCTCGTTCTCTGTCTGCAGATGCTCCACTTCACCAGGGTCTCAGAATGGGGAAACTCTTCGAACTCTCAGGTAAGGACAATACGTTCTCCTAGGGAAAGGGAATGTGGGACTAAAATTCGAGAAATTTCTATCTCGCCGTTGTGTTTAATTAGGCTCACTGTCTTCTCAAAGCAAAGGCGTATGTCTCACTCAGATTGCCATAGTGTAGTGTGGTGTCTCAAGTACAGCTCTTGATAATTTACCTGTTAATTATTAATTTCCCAATATTTCACTTGTGTGTTGGCTGGATTTTGGCCAGACAGTATGGAACTAAATGTTTTGCTTTTATCCTTTGATATCCATGGCCAACTTAGAGGTAAAATGAATTATTTAGCACACATGTGACGCAGATTCATTATCTGCTGTTAATAATTTTATTCTAAGGTTAATGACTTTAGTAAAACTTTTAATTAACTTTGATCACAGATACTACTCTGAGAAAGGGCAAGAAATCATAAGTCTCTGTGGCATTGCTGCTTTTACAAGCATCATTCTTCTTCAGTTCCTTTCTGGCACAACATACATGTTTTGTTTCATGTGTAAATGAGACTGTGGATATATTTGCGGTCCCATAATACATTTTTTTATAAATCTTTTCAATAACAGCCAGAACTTCAGTCTCAACTGAAAAGAGTTCTCTCCGACATAAACACATCCCATAGAGATTATGAGCTCAGCATTGCCAATGGTCTTTTCGCAGAAAAAGTGTTTGACTTTCATAAGGTGAGTGCGACCTCCCATATCACAAGGTTATTTCCACTCTGGATCGCAGTCTTGTTCGATCCATCATCTGTAAGAGGGCTGTGTCTTTCTACAGAGCCAGACAGTAGTGATTTTTTTAATTTCTTATAGCTGCTAATCATGTTCCCAGAAGTCTTTGAAATATCATCACTGTGTTTCCAGAGTTCAACTTTACTTGTTCGGCTGAGTGATCCCCACGTTCAGGGTCACCAGACTGAGAGGCTCCAAAAATAGAAGAGACTGTGCCCTCCAGCAGTGAGGTGGAGCTATCAGGGGGAGGGGGAGGGGAGGCGAAGGCGGCCCATGTGGGGTTGTCGCTGGGCAGTGGAGAAAAGTCTCCACACTTTTCCTCTAAGCTCTGTGTCTCCTGGGATTCCTGTGCATCCCGAGTTGAGTTCACCTCCTCTGTTCTCAGCTGTGCCCAGTCTTCTCTCCTGCCAGCATGAACTTTGCAGGGTGAGCACTTGCTAAAGAGCCCCTTGTGGGGGACATAGTAAGGACACCGGCAGCAGAGGAGCAGATCGGGCTGGACCGAGGGCAGGGATGTGGTTCACTCGAGGCCGGCAGGTGCATTGCTAATATTGCTCTGTGGTGTCTGTGCTACCAATTCATTCATCATGGAGTCCCACTCACCCAAAGACCAGTGAGATCCAGACTGTATTCTTTATGCTACTGGGCTCCACCCATGTGTTAGAGCCACCGTCGCTGTGACAACCGGAAGCTGGTTAGTACTCTTCAAGCAGATGCAGTGCCCGTGATTTTCAGGGCATGTTTGTTCTTCTTTTTAATTTTCCACTTGTCAGACAACCGTAAAGCTCGGCTTCCGTGCCATCTCTGGGCTGGTCTCCACTTGTATCTTTGCCAGCCTTCTGTGTTCCACCCAGCCTTCATTGTCTCCTCTGTCTGTCACCCACACGGATTCCTTGCCCCCTTCCGACACCACTCCCCAGCCCTTTGGCAGCATGCCGGTTATGAAGCATGAAGCCACTTTGTTTTTTCATCTTTCCAAGAAGAATCCCGCACGAGCTTTACAAGGGCCACCATGTATGTTCAGATCCACGTTCTGTGTCTCTTTTCCCACACATACTGCTGAGTTCCTGAGGGACTGCCAGGAGGTTGAGGTGTCTATCATGTTACTATTTACAGCACATTTCCGTGTTCCTTTTTCCGGAGCTCAGCATGTGTAGGGAACAGGGCATCCAGAAGCACAATGAATTCGAGATCTGGTCACGAACATGGAAAATAAAGATACTGTCATCTTTTTCCTCCCAAACATTTGCAAGTAGAGGTAGTTATTCTAAAACCTACTTTTTGGGGGGTGCCTGGATGATTCATTTGGTTTAGTGTCCAACTCTTGATTTCAGCTCAGGTCATGATCTCACAGTTCATGAGATTGAGCCTCTAATTGGACTCTTCGCAGAATGTGAATCCTGCTTAAGATTCCCTCTCTCTCTCTCTCTCTCCCCCTACCCCTCGACCTTCCCCTGCTTGTGTTCATGCTCCTTCTCAAAAATAAAAATAAAACTAAATACAAACTTTTTTAAAAAAGTTTATTTATTTTGAGAGAGGAACAGAGCACAAGTTGGGGAGGGGCAGAGAGAAGGGGAGAGAGAGAATTGCAAGAAGGCTCGATGCTGTCCGCACCAAGCCCAATGCAGAGCTTGACTCACAAATCATGCATGAGATGACTGGAGGTGAAATCAAGTATCCAATGCTTAATCGACTGAGCCATCCAGGCGCCCCAATAAAAACTACTTTTGATTAAATATGGAACTATTATTAGCTTTTGGTTGTCAGATCAGCATACAGATAGATCATCTCCAAATTTTTTACATTTTGTGTTACAAGTTTTTAAACTCATATTTGAATATGGATGAGTCTATTTTAGAATTGATAATGATAATAATAATGTATAAATTATCTTTACAAAAAGTATGGTGGCATAGAAGACCTAACCACCGTCTCTGATACCTTCTCCCTCCTCCCCAAATCTGTGCTAAATCTTGGTCAGACCTCTGAGAATGTCCTTCTAGTACTCCCCCACGCTCTGTTATCATTTTGGGTAACTTCAGTGTCCTGTGATACCTAGCTGTGAGGTCAGCTTCCCTCCGTACAGTTCGTGACCCCCGCTCTCTATCCCATTACAGTAACGAATGCCCAAGCCACACCCTGAAACTTATCAACGCCCAGAGTGTTCCACTCCTGAAATCTGTAACTTGAGCTTCCCCATTCGTGGCCACATCATTCCATACTTCTCAGTCTTTCATTATTTCATGCCCAGTCTACCTGTTCTTCAACTGCACTGACCTCTGCCATTTTTCCAACTCCCCATCGGCTCTCAACCTGTCAGCTCTCTCTTTCCCCCAACAGAGCGACACCCGGATCAATCCCACGATTTCTCCCAGCAGGTGTGCCTCAGCTACTCCCTGACAGCTGTACCAAGTCTGGGTGTGTGGTCAGCACCCCAACACCGTGGGTCCCAGCCTAGCGAGTGTTCTCAGTGCTGTCCAGCAGTCAGCTGTGTGCTCAGGGCCGTGTCTTTCTCCCGTTCCTCACAGCATCTCTTGAAATCTCCTCTGCTTCTCTCAATTTCCCGATAGCCTCTTATTGCCACCGTCGGTTTCAACCAGGTGTATGCCTTGAGCTCCAGGTCTCTGAGGCCTTAGATTTTTCTAGTTGGCCCTGGAGCAGGAGAAGGGCCCAGTGCGGGAGGAGCCCATGTGAGGATGGGAAGCCATGGGATTTAGTGGAAATACACCTGGGCTTTCTCCGTGCACTTGTGCTGCCTCCCTGGTCACCAGAGTCATCACAGTAACAGGGTATCAACCACTGCCTTTGAGTGGGTGGGTGTCTGGATCATCAGGGGTCACCTGAGACCGCAGGGTGACACCCCTTCGCTCCTCAGAGCTGCTGCTCTGGGCTCCTGGGATGACTGGCCAGGGGGAAGGGACGGCTCTGCTCGCCGCCCCCATGCCGTCTGTTCTCCGCCTGGTCATGACCACAGACTGGCACTTGATCCTAGATTTTCCAGTCATTTGTTGTGTACTCAAACATAGTTTCTATACCTGGCACAAGCACTTTCAATGTTCAAATTTATTTTTTTAATAGAAAATTATTTAATACTGAAATGGAGGTACATGTTGTAATATATGTAGGATGAATATTTTAGTTCTTTTCTAAAATATGATTTATTGTCAAATTGGCTTGCCTATGACAGCTAGTGCTCATCCCAACGAGTGCCCTCCTCAGTGCCCATCACCCACTTTCCCTTCTTCCCCGCCCCCTCATCAACCCTCATTTTGTTCTCTGTGTTCAAGAGTCTCTTATGGTTTGCCTCCCTAAAGAGTATCCAATGGAAAAAAGACAGGCTCTTTAGCAAATGGTGCTGGGAGAGCTGGACAGCAACATGTAGAGGAATGAAACTAGACCACTTTCTTACACCGTACACAAAAATAAAGTCAAAATGGATGAAAGACCTAAATGTGAGACAGGAAACCATGAATATTTTAGTTCCAGATAGGCAATTTGATCTTCTTAAAGTTAATGGAGGAGATTTCAAGAGACAAAGCAACAGTGTGGCTCTTTCTTAAAGATGAACACATTATATACGTTCATGGAACAAATTGTGTATGGAGAAAAAGAATTGGACTTGAGTTGTCTTATGTTTCAGCTTGTCTTCTATAAGTAGAAGCACAGCCACCTCAGAATAATGACTTTTCATTTTCAAGCAATAAATTCCCATCTCCGCTTGTCTTCTACTTGACAAAGAAAAGAGAGGCCATCAGGGGGGTTCACATCCCAACTCACATCCTGCCCCCTTTCCCTTTCCCTTCATTTTCAGAGGGAATACTTTGTTTAATGGATAATTCCTTCATCTCTTTTTGCCTCTTTACCCCCCAGTTCCTTGGTGACATGTTTCTATCAGTATTTTTCTGGAACATCTCTCACTCTACTGACTTCTTCCTCATAGCATATAAATGTGCTCCAGGTGCACATCTGTTATACCCAGATCGCAGTATCCTCACCGACCAGAGACCACCAGGGAGACCGAGTCACGCATGCAAAGGCAAAGGGCTTTATTACGGGTTTTATTACTTCACCAGCGCATGGGTCCGTGCTGAGAGCCCCGAACAAAGGCAGAGTAGGGTTTTTATGGGGTTTGTGACGGGGGAGTTACAGAAGTTGTGGCATGGGAACAGTGATCCAAGCATAATTATTCAACATCATTGATNTAGGGTTTTTATGGGGTTTGTGACGGGGGAGTTACAGAAGTTGTGGCATGAGAAGAGTGATCCAGTCATAATTATTCAACATCATTGATAGCGGGTTTGACCATACACATTGTCTAGAGTATTCGTTACTTTTGGCGGGATCCAATTACAATTTACAATCCAATTACCTTTAAATTTAACCAATCGCAGAGTGAGCCTAGGGTCTTGTTCGGCGAATAAAGGGTTAACTTTAACATTAGGTAACAGGGTCCTATCCATAGTTTCTATCTCCAGGCCTCTCCCTTAACAATGTGGAGGGTGGTCGCTGGCCTTCCCTGATTGGGTGCTGCGAGGGTGGTTTCTCCTGCCTTGGGCAATGTGTAACTGCCTGATAGTTTCGGGAAAGCTGAAACTCAGGCCTTCTAGTTCAGAGGGGAAACTTTAAGCCTGTCATGGAGTCAGTTTGGTTTAGACGTTTAGACTTGTGGCCTTACACATCTTCTAAATTTTTCTCTCCTTTTTTTTTTTAAACGTTACCCCATGATTCTCTTCCTATTTTTGTACTTCTGACTCTGACAATCTAAGTTTGAAAAATCAAACAACTCCGAAGACTGATATGTATAGGCAGAATCCATTTTCCACCCTCTCTCACTGCTCAATCTGTTGCGATGCAGCTTCTACCTTCTACGTTCTCCAGAAGCTGCTCTTACCAAGGTGACTAATGGCTTTCAATGGACACCAGGCTATGGGAACTTTGCAAGTTTCGATATCATCTGCTTCTTTAGTATTCTACCCTATTGTAGCTCCCTAAACTTTCCCCTTTCGTGGTTTCTATGGCATTGATTTCTCCTGGTTTTCTACCTTCTCCTTCATCTTCATTTCCTCTGTTTATCTGTATTCCTCTACTCATCCCTGAAGTATGAGTGGTCTTTAGAGTTTTGCCCTCAGGCAACTTCCAGTTTGAGTCTACTCCCTGCCTCAATTCGGGACCTTCTGTATCCCTCAGGATAAACTAGAAGGACATTTTAACAAGTCTATTTCCAGTCCATTTTTTTTCCTTACACTGATTTCAGAGTCACCTTTACAAAATGCAGATTTAATTACATTACTCTCCTATTTAAACTCTTTTGCTAACTCTCCCTAAAATAAAATGAAAGCTCCTTATCAAGGGAGACAAGACATTCATGCCCTTCCTGTGGCTGGGGTCCTCCACTTCCCCCATCCACCCCAGGCCTCAGGCATTATAAACTCCTGCTGGGCTCCTGAGTGTGCAAAAATCCATTCCCTCCCCTGAGAGTACTGCTGCCTGGAGGGCTCACCTTTGCTGCTGGTCCTACTCAACACATCCTTCTTTCTTCCTCTCTCTCTCTTTCTTTCTTTTTTTTTAAAATTTTTAATGTTTTATTTATATCTTAGAGAGAGAGAGAGAGAGAGAGAGAGAGAGAGAGAGAGAGGCAGCATGAGCAGGGGAGGCTCAGAGAGAGAGGGAGACACATAATCCGAAACAGGCTCCAGGCTCTGAGCTGTCAGCACAGAGCCCGACGCGGGGCTCGAACCCACGATCTGTGAGATCATGACCTGAGCCGAAGCTGGACACTCAACCGACTGAGCCACCCAGGAGCCCCTCTCTCTTTCTTTCTTTGTTTCTTTCTTTCTTCTTTTCAGTTTTATTTATTTAAATAAGCTTTATACACAATGTAGGGCTCAAGAATCACATGTTCCTCCGACTGAGCCAGCCAGGCGTCCCAACTTCATTTCTTTCAAATACAGGCCAAGTCTAGGGCACTTGGGCTGTATCTTACATGCAGGAAGTAGCCTGGAAGCCTTCCTACTGCTTTCAGTGTGAAGGGGGTGACGCAATCAAGGGATGCAAACTAAGAGGCTGAAGTGTTTCTGATGAGAGAGTAGTGGTAAAGCCAAGGGAGTGGGCTTTAGTCATAATCCCTATTAGTCTCCCCTAATCCATTTCAGATACGTGTACATCAAATAGCGTGCTTGCTGTGCAAATTCAGTTTCAGGTTTTCCAGCTCCTCTTCCAACCATATTTTCATATTTCTTGCCATATTTCCCCATCTTTGAGTGAGGAATGAGCGGAAGACAGTAAGACAATGGAAATAAAGAGATAAGTTCAAAAACAGATGTGCTACATGCTTAGTTAAAGCTGTAAACACAAAAACTGTGTATTACTTACAGACTTACTTATTAGTGAACTTATTACTGTAATTATTAATGTTTCTAGAACTATATTGAGCGTGCTGAAAAGTTATACAAGGCCAAAGTGGAACGAGTTGACTTTACAAATGATGTACAAGATACCAGATACAAAATTAATAAATGGATTGAAAATGAGACACATGGTGAGTGCAACCTTATTTTTCTACGGGATTTGTCAGTGATATGTGAATACAGAGAATGGTCAACTTTAGAGCTGGAAGGCTTTTGTAAGACATGAAAGGAAGTAGTTCCTCCCAAACCAATGTAATGATTGCTGTTATTGAAAATTGCTCGTGCACTGTTGGTGAGAAGGCAGATTGGTGCAGCCCCTGTGGAAAACAGTATGGAGGTTCCCCAGAAAGTTAAAAAGAGGGGCATCTCAGTTAAGTGTCCAGCTTCAGCTCAGGTCATGATCTCACGGTTCATGGGTTGAGCCTCGCAATGGTTTCTGTGCTGACAACTCAGAGCCTGGAGCCTGTTTCAGGTTCTGTGTCTCCCTCTCTCTCTGTCCCTGCCCCACTTGTGCTCTGTCTCTCTCTGTCTCAAAAACAAACAAAAAATTAAAAATAAAAAAAGGAAAGTTAAAAACAGAATTATCAATATGATCCAGTGATTCTACTCTTGGGTATTTATCCAAAGAAAATAAAAACACTAATTTGAAAAGATAAACACATGCCTATGGTTATGGCAGCATTATTAACAGTAGCCAAGTTATGGAAGCAGCCCACAGCAGATTAATAGATATGAAGATGTGGTATATATATCTAGATCTAGATAGAGAGATATATAGATAAATACATAGATGGGTAGGAATATTACTAAGCCATAAAAAAAGAATGAGATCTCACCATTTGCAACAATGTGGGCGGACCTAGAAGGTGTAATGCCAACTGAAATAAGTGAGACAGAGAAAGACAAATATTATGATTTTACTCACATGTTGAATTTAAGAAACAAAACAAATAAACAAAGAAAAAAGAGACAGACAAACAACCAGATTTTAAATACAGAGAACAAACTAATGGTTGCCAGAGGGGAGGCCGGTGGGAGTATGAAATAGTGAAAGAAGTTAAGAGCACACTTATCTTGATGAGCACTGAGTAATGCATAGAATTGTTGAATCATTATATTGTACATCTGAAACTAATATAACACTGTATGTTAATTATACTTCAATTAAAAAATAATACAATGCTGGTTACAAAGGGCTGGGGGTTGGTGCTTCAAGGGGATTTGTTCAGTGCATTTAGAGTTTCAGCTTTGTGAGAGGAAATAAGTTCTGAATATGTGATATACAACAAGGTGTATATCATTAATACCACTGACTTGTTAAGATGATAACTTTTATGTTTTTTAATCACATTAAAAAATGGGGAGCAAAATTCCTAACAATCCTAGCACCTCAACAAATCACTGGCTTCTTTTTCCCATGTTCTATTCTACCCTTGGCCTTATGCATAAGGAATAAGTTGACTTAGTTATGTTTATAGTTTATGTTCACATAAACTGTGTCTAGATTTTTTTCTTCACTTTCTATCTCTGACATTTTTATAGGCTGCTTTGCAATTTTTCATAACCATTTAATTGCACAGACCAATTATGAAATAAAGAATGTAAACATACCCTTATTATATGGTAGAATAACATTTGAGACATATTGGCTAAATAAAATATATTGTTAAATAAAAAAAAGAAAGAGAATTGTATTAGTATTTGTCCACAATGTGGTTTTGAGCAATCTTAATAATTGTCATGTGTTATACTTTTCAGAAATCTTATCTATTACATTTTCTCATTGGATTGGTCAATAATCCTATGAGACAAATACTGATTTTATTATGACCATTTCATAAATTAGTGACAAGCTGAACTAATATGCCTCAATATCTTATTCTTAGTTAGTGAACAAAGACTAAACGTGGTTTATAGGATATTATTTTCCATGGCCCCAACATAACATTTCATTCTAACGATTAATCCAATATCTTACTGTTTTCTTCTTGGGTTGAAGAATCTCATTAAAATTATGACATCCTACTGTCTGTGAAATATATTTTTATATGATTCCTTCTTCTAAAAGATGCATAGTTTATCTCTCATTTTAAAATTCTCTTCATTTATCAAAATAATATATGTGGCAAAGGTAGTATCTTATGAAAAAGTACATTGCTTTATTGGTAAGTGTCTTGCACAGTTAAAAACTGAATTCTAGAAAATGTTCTGGTTATTTCAAAACAAAGAAATGTATTCACTGCTATTTTGTTAATCAGTTGATTCCAAACCCAGTCATTTCTTTACCAAAGGCTGACCTTGATTTGTACTCTAAAAAATATACATGTACTTGCCGAGTCTGGTTCTGTTTCACAAATATGAGACATTACTTGCATTCTTAAATGCAAACATTCAAGATACTGTAATTAATCCTGGGAATAAGAATACAGTGTTTCAATTTACTTTTTGTTCATTGGTCATTACCTCAGTAGACGGTTGCTATGACCATTAGCCACCACATGTTTCAAATATACTATTCACAAACCAAGACAAAATATGCAATTCCTTTTTCTTTCTTATTTTTTAAAGTTTATTTATTTAGTTTTGAGAGAGAGACAGAGACAGAGAGGGACAGAGAGAGACAGAGTTTCTAAAGTACATTTGTGCTGACAGCAGAGAGCCTGGTGTGGGCTTGAACTCCCAAATCGCAAGATCGTGACCTGAGCTTAAGTCAGAAACTTAACTAACTGAACTACCCAGGGGCCCCTGCAATTGCTTTTTCTAATAACTGAGCGGGATTCTATTTAGTGTTTAGTGTTTAAGGGTATCAGATTGCTAATACCCTTTTCCATCTGGACCATTTATTCTCTTCCTTGTTTTATTCAAATCTATCCTAAAATTATTTAATTTTGGTAAGCACTGGTTCTCGATTCTCAACACTTCGGAATGTTGCTAACATTCCACCAAACTCCGCCAGGTCTTATTGCCCTTGCCCCTCCTCCACACACAACCAGAGCACTCATTTTGAAACGTAAATCTGACCCATCATGACCGTGTCCTTTCTTATCTTTCAATGAATGCTCAGCAATCATTTTCCATTGCTCTTCAGGATAATCCAAAATTATTGCCAGACATTCAAGGCTTTTCATTAGCCGGCCCCTCCCTGTAACCTTTCCAACTCTACTTTCCCTAATGCATCAGAATGTGCTGGGCTTCCCCCAAATACACTGTGCTCTTCCAGCCTTCCAGGTCTTGGAACGAAGAACTTCTCTCCACCTCCCATCTCACCCTCAGCTCAAGCAGAGGGCGCCCCTAGTCTGTGCTCCCACAGCACACTGAGCACATGGCTATGGTACCCGTGTGGACAGCTCCCTGTGCTGGACTGTGAGTCCAATGATGGCAAAGACTGTGTCTTTCCTGGTTGTGGATCAGGCATTGAGCATAGGGTTGACATCCAGTGAAAATCTTGTGAATGTGGAATGAAGGAAGTAATTAGCCCTCTCAACAGAATGGAGTTAAATTCTATCTAGAATCCCGTGGCCTCGTCCAGGTGGTAAAGGTAGTTTGGTGCTTACCAGCAAGGAGGGGCTTCGGGAATCCTCTTTCTGGGTTGGAATCCTATGGCTGGGACTTTCTTGTTGTGGGTTGTTGTACAAATTACTTAACCTCTCTGTGCTCCAGCGTCCTTGACAGGAAATGGAAACAATCATCGTGCCTACCCCACAGAGACTTCTGTGAGGATTAAAACAAATCTTGCACATTAAAGTGTTTAGGGAGTCCCAGGCGGAGTGATTGCTCATAGGCTATGACAAATATCATTGTTATTATTCTAATTGTGTCCTAAGGAAAAATCCATGTTCATTGTGTCTTTTTAGAAAAATTGCATTAAAAATTAACATTTTTTTCTCCACTTATTTTTCAAAAGGCAAAATCAAGAACATCTTTCAAGACGATAGCATCAGCTCTTCTGCTGTCATGGTGCTGGTGAACGCTGTGTACTTCAAGGGCAAGTGGGAGTCGGCCTTCTCTAAGAACGAAACCCTAAATTGCCGTTTCAAATCTCCCAAGGTACAGAAATCTATTCAAGTTAAGTTCTTTTGCCAATAGTATTCCTTTGCAGAAATTATGATATTTACATAGACAAAGGATGGACCCATCATTTCTTTATTTCTTTCTTCTACTGCTCACCAGTGCTATATGGTGCGTCGCTTATAAAACACACTGTTCTCCTGATAATGCAGGTTATGAATCACAACTGGAGGTGTCCCAGGAATTGATATTTCTTAAAATACCTTTGTAATTGAGAAAGGTAATAAAGAATGTGTTGATTTTTAAGATATGCTAGTTGGATGCCTATAAGAAGTAAATGGGACAAAAGGGTGCCAATTTTAATTTTTTCTGATTCTGACTGTGGAGCGTACAGTTCTAGTCACTTAATACCAATGCTTTTTCCTGAGTCAAAGCGAGGATGTGTTTCCTTTTATAGAGGAAGAAGTTATGTTCAGTGAAGTTACACATTTCCAAGTGTATATATTCTTGTGGCTTTTTGTTTTTTTGTGTGTGTGTTTTTACCAATTTGTGCACAATAATCTTACAGTACAGTAGAAACACCAAAGCTTTGGAGTCAGAAGTACGGTGTGGGCATCCCTGCCTCGTGTCACAGAATCTGCGTTGTCTTAGGCAAGGCAGCTTAACCACCGTAGACCTTCCTACCCTCACAAATAAGTCAATTCCTCTAATTGACTGGTAAAGTTTCCTTCAATCACTCAGCCTTTTGTGTTCAAGCAGAGAAACTCAGCTTAAAGTTTCAGGTTGAAACTTAGTTTTATTTATTGAAATGTTCTTTCTGCATTTTTCCGCATCAGACGTTTTGGGCATAGGAGAGCTGAGTGCTGGTAGCAATCAAAGATCAATGAATGAGTGATAAATATTTCTATGAATACTACAGATGTTTTCTTTCGTTGGAGGTAAAATACAGACCAGTACTATCAAAATTACACAATTTTAGTTGAGGTCTTATTAAAAAATATATAGCGTTCATTTTAAAGAATTCTATTTAATAATTATTCGTTACTTATCATATTGACATTTTCAGGTAAAATACTAAGTGCAAGGCAATGTACCAAGTGCTAGGTATATTAACTCACATTATCTCTACAATGGTCCTATGCAATAGAGACCATTTTTACCCTCATTATATTGATGAGGAAGTGGACTCACAGAGAGGTGAAGTAACTTGTCCAGAGCTACACAGCTGGGAGTTTTAAACCCAAGCATTTAAACTCAAAGTCTGTGCTTTTACTGCTAAGCCATGAACCAATGCAATACAATCACTATTGGCAACAAGTCAGGAAAAATCCACTGAATCGACTGGACAAAGACTGAAGAACTATTCTTACTGCATAACTGAAAGATGGTGAGTTTATAAAACTTTTTTGTGACTTGACTTTCAGTGTCCTGGGAAAGCGATCACCATGATGCACCAAGAACGGAAGTTCAATTTGTCTGTCATTAGGGACCCACCCATGCAGGTTGTTGAGCTCAAGTATCATGGCGGCATATGCATGTACATCATGCTGCCTGAGAATGACCTGTCCCAAGTAAGTTACTACTGCCACTTTCACTATTGGGGACTTAGAAGATTTTTAAGATATTATTGATTGTGTTTTTATGCATCAACTTTATGATTTTAGGTTGTAAGAATCAGAGATTTACCCGCTTATTCATTTATTTAACAAATATTTAAGAAGTGCCTACTCTGTGCCAGACACCATTATAGATGTGAGATTGACTTACTTCGGTTTAGCCTAAATTTTAGTTGAATAGCTATGAAATTGGAACCCTCTCACACCTCAGCTTTGGAGGGAAAAGGGTATGAGTTTAGGTCTTTGCTCTTGGCCCTCATAATAGTCTTGCATGTATTATTGGAATTTTGATCGACTGAACATTTTTAGGCAGGAATGATTCAGTGGGGTTTTGAAGTCCTGGGCCTTTGAGCATCAAAATGTACGGTCCTACTCTGAGTTGCTGTGTCTCTGGGAAAAGCAGTGTTTAGGGACTGCCCTGTGATTGATGTAGCCAGGGCAACAGACCAGCATAGCGCAAGGGACAAAAAGAGGCATCAAAGGGGCCCTGCAAGGCCACATAGCATCACCATGTCTCAGATCCTAATTTTCTTCCAGCCCTTCTTCCTCTTCTCCTCCCTGTGAATTTGGCCTCCTAAGCCTATGACCTCAAATCCCAGAAGCCTGGATCTTAGGTTGCTCTCTGTACTTCCCATCGAAAGGAAGAATAGACACCGTTCATTGAGCACCTACTGTGTGCTGGGCTGTGTGCTCTGAGCTTCATTCATGTTTTCTTATTTGATCCACACAACCATGTGAGATAGGGAAAGGAGGCTCATGGAATTTGGTCAATTGGTCTGATAAATACATATGTACAAATGTGTATGTGTGTGTGCACATATATCAACTACCCTAAAAAGTTACGAGGGTTTAAAATATTTTTGTGTTTTGATTCGTAAAATAATGAATGTTGCTTATAAAATAACTGGAAAGGAGAAAGAGTATGAAGAAATGCTCCTCCTACCCAGAGACATTATTTTTCATTCCATCTTTATCCTATGATTTAGAAACTTTGGACTTTAAGACTTTGGAAATATAATTTCTACAGGGACAAAACCACTGAATCATTATAATGATTTTCAGTTAGTTTTTATTTTAATTACCTTTTCTGACATGGACAGCAAGAAAAATGCCATAAAGTTGCTATTATTAAATCTAAAGCTGACAATATAAAATATTGGTATTCCGATTAAATCAATAATTCACTCAATAATCTTTGTCAACATTTTTGCACACATGAATTATTTTAACCTCAAATAATCTACAATAATAGAAAAAGTAGCCCATATAAAACAAACCGTAGGTAACTCGAAAGATAGATTTGTTCTTGCATTTATTGTCTGAGTTTTTCTTTTCTGTCATGGATTTTCCTAACAATTTTTCAATCAGATTAGTATAAATCTACTGTGTACCTACATAACAAAATAATGATGAGGAAATTGGCTTTACAGTGAGCTAAACAAGGGAAGACTTCTAAGTCAGAATGAGAAGTTATTATAGACTAACCATGAACTGGATAATTTACACACATCAAATTTAAATTAGACTAAATTTGATTATATAGGTTTAGGTTCTCGGTAAAGATAGCTATGAAAAACTCTTTAGGATTCCAGTGAGCCTGAATTTGAGAACAAATTTCTGTATATAATATTTGTAAACATTGTGCACGTGACTAGTTTCTGATCAATTCATAGCATTCAGAGCTGGTCCTACTCATGAATCATTTGGGGCAGCAGTGGTGCGGGAGAGAGAGCTGTGGGATCCTAGCTGTGTAACCGAAGTCCCAGCTATGCAATTCAGCACATTTCCTCACAATGTTTTGGGCTTCAGTTGTCACATGTGTTGAGTAGGAGAGTGGATTTGGATCCAAGCCCCCTAGATGGTATTGGTAACTGTGCTGGAAGGCAGTGATCACCTAAACCCTGGAAGCTAGAGCTCTGGATTCCTTGCCTTGGGTCACCTGGGGTCCATTTGGTTATTCCCACAAGTTGTGCAAACATTACCATTTTCTATGTCTTTAGTGATGAGAAATGGTCAAGAAATGCTGACTTAAATGACTACTGAGTTCCTTTCTCCCTCTGATGATCTCTGATACCCTAATTCCTTCACTTTCCCATTGTTCCACTTTGGCTATATTTGTGGCTATATTTGTTCATATGGGGGCAGAGAACAGAAATGCCTAGAAATACAAGTCATACTTTGTCATAGCAGAGCAAATTAAGCACATGACTTAATAAAGAGTGCTTGAACTATTTGTGCTAATAGTTTCCCATTTTCAGACTTCCCCGAATCCATTTACGTACTTACATGCAAATATCCAGGACAGGATATTTATGGAAAACCATCTGTCTTTGTAGCTGATGATATTTCATCTGTCTCTTAAGCATATGGTTCTTTTTTTTTTTTTTTTTGAGAGAGAGAGTATGTGTGTGAGAGGAGGGGAAGGGCAGAGAGAGGGGGAGAGCCCTAGTGGGGGAGAAGGCCAGAGGGGGAGAGGGGAAGAGAGAGAGAGAGAGAAAGAGAGAGAGAGAGAGAGAGAATATAACAAGCAGGCTCCATGCTCAGTGCAGTGCCTGATGTGGGTTTCAAGCCCACGACTCTGGGATCATGACCTGAGTCAAAATCAAGCATCGCATGCTCAAGTAGCTGAGCCACCCAGGTATCCCTTGAGCATATGGTTCTAAATTGCTTTTTCAACATTCCTACAGATTGAAAACCAGCTGACTTTTCGGAATCTAATGGAGTGGACCAATCCAAGAAAAATGAGCTCCCAGTATGTCGAGGTGTTTCTTCCTCAGTTCAAGATAGAGAAGAATTATGAAATCAAGAACCATTTAAGAGCCCTGGGGCTGAAGGACATCTTTGATGAATCCAGAGCTGATCTCTCTGGTATAGCTTCAGGAGGTCGTCTGTATTTGTCCAAAATGGTGCACAAGTCATACATAGAGGTTACTGAGGAGGGCACAGAGGCGGCTGCTGCCACGGGGAACAACATAGTAGAAAAGCAGCTCCCTGAGTCCAGGGTGTTCAGAGCCGATCACCCGTTCCTCTTTGTCATCAGGAAGGATGACATCATCCTGTTTAGTGGCAAAGTCTCTTGCCCTTGAAAATCCAACTGGTTTCTATTACAGTACTTCCCTGCAACATCAGGGAACCACCACAAGAGAATAGATTTGAGTGTGATCGAAGCACATGGTGTTTTGCTTGCTTACTTCCTTCTAATAGTGGTCGGGCAGGTGACTTGGGTGGCTTGACCCTTTGTAGACACCCGGTTGATTGTCCTGATCCTGCTTTAGCCAACCGTGTGCCTCACCCATTTCTAAGTTCACTCTCTTTTTACCCCCACTCATTCCGGCTGTTCTCTGCTGTAGCCCCTTGCACCCAGAGCTGGGCACCGTCTGGGAACTATAGGGGGGTCTGTTGGCAGTGACGATGCAGAAGCAGCCCTGGGGTGTTGTCTGAAATGCTGTAGTTATCCCGGTTATTCTGGTTTCATGGTTAATGAGCGTGGAAGGAAGCCCAGCTGCTGAACCCGAGTGTGAAGGCTGACCTTTCCCTGCCGACCTAAGAAGACATCAGAGCTGACTTTCACACATCTGATTTGAAATCAGTAACTAATGTAGATGCTAAAAACTATAGATTTGGGATAAGGGGACACCTAAAATATTTCATGAGTAACTTTATGTTCATGTCTTTTGGTCTTTCCTTGATACAGACTTTCTTTTTCCTTGATAGAGACTTACTATGTACATAGTTTTTCAAATATTAAATATCTTTTAACTATTGCCATTTGTTATTTACAGTATATATTTTGTGTGCTGCGTAGTTTACAAGTTTTTGCTCTTATTTATCAGAATAAATAAGTACAACGGAGCTGGACAGTGTGATTTTTGTCCTCTAACCAATGGTGAGACTACCAGCACTTTCTTTATCTGGTAGGTCAAGGCAAACAAGCAAGAAAGAATGCTTTTTAAATATAAATCTGATTTGGTTCAGGGTTGCTAATTTATGATACATGAAAGTTACTTTTACAGACACACAGGCTGATAAGGTAAGTATAAATACTAAGATTTAAGTTCATTAGGAAAAGGATTTGCATATATGAATATTTATAATAAGACACAAGTAACTTTACAAAAACAGATCAAAAATAAATTGAAGGGGCGCCTGGATAGCTTAGTCGGTTAAGTGTCCGACTTTTGCTCAGGTCATGATCTCGCAGTTCGTGGGGTCAAGCCCTGCGTAGGGCTCTGGGCTGACTGCCAGCTCAGAGCCTGGAGCCTGTTTCAGTCTGTGACTCCCTCTCTCTCTGCCCCTCCCCTGCTCACGCTGTCTTTCTCTCTCTCTCTCCTAGACATACAAAAAATTAAAAAAGAAAAAAAAATAAATTGAAAATGAGTAGACCAAGCTGAACACACTTAGAATTTTATAAACAGTAACAGTCTATTGAATTATGTTGTTTATCACACATGACTTTCACCTGAATAGGAACTAAATAAATCTGGAGTCTTCTACAGCATGGCACTGTGGTGCATGATACTTACCCTGGCGGCGATCTGATTTTCAACAAATATTTTGAAGTCCATGAAAATAGCATGAATGAGTTAACGTCACATGACTTGAGAGAGGTAGAAAAGCCTCGACCAGGGGCGCCTGGGTGGCTTAGTCGGTTAGGCGTCCGACTTTCACTTGGGTCATGATCTCGCGGTTTGTGGGTTCGAGCCCCGCGTCGGGCTCTGTGCTGGCTGCCAGCTCAGAGCCTGGAGCCTGTTTCAGTCTGTGACTCCCTCTCTCTCTGACCCTCCTCTGCTCACGCTGTCTCTCTCTCTCTCTCTCTCTCTCTCCTAGAAATAAATAAAAAACATTAAAAAAAATTTAAAAAAAAAGAAAAGCCTCGACCAAATAATTAATCACTAACCTGCATACCTGAAATCATTATTATGTCTGTAAGAGATATTTATGGGTGGGAGTGAAATTAACCTGTATTCAGTGGTATTTTTTTTTGAGGAACTAATTTTTCCAATTAACCCCATTCACACCTGTTGCCATTCAAAAATGGCATACTTCTAGATTCTGCTCTTAGGTGATGAAGATACAGGATGGGGGTGCAGGAGCATGCGTTGTGACGGCAGCCATAATGTCCAGAAGCGTGGATGCCCTTTTCTGCTGATAGTGTTTTCTGTGGGGCTCAGAGCTGCTGAGGTTTGAAGCACATACCAGGGGGGATGAGAGGTCTGTAAGGAAAGACCGGAGTCAGGTCTGTAAGGCAATAGTATGGAAAAACTGATAGAAGCTTTCCCTACAATTTTGGTTGGTTGGTTCTGCCCATATGTCCACCTCATGGTTAAGGACTCCCGCTCACTCAGAGAAGGACTACCTTGTCTAGCCGTGATCTAGGCTTGGTTTGGTGTTACTTTCACAAGGCTGTAACTGTTGTCAGTACACCTCTGGCTTAGTGACAGCAAAGGTAACAGTTGTCGAACTTCTCTGTTAGCACTGAGCTCCATGCTTCTTGAGGCAGGAGCCATGACTGGTTTGTTTCTGTAACCAACACCCACCTGGAACAATACTTAACGTATAATAGGCACTCATTGTGTCTTTAGAATAAATGTAGCTGTTAGTCCCAAGGGTGTGATTTGAGACGGAAATGAGACCTCAGGGACCACTCTGGTATAAGATCAGGTCACTGATCTTGTAACTGATTTATTTTCATACAAAGACTCCTTTCTATCTTTTAAGGTCATGTTGTTTTTTTTTTTCTCTTAATCTGTTTATTTAACCATAAGTATTTCCAAAGCTCTCCTTCTCTCACTCAAAATTCTGTCTCTGTATGATCCCACCTGAACGCATGGCTTGTGTAATAGCTGATGACACCTGTCTGTATTGTAGCTTCATCCAGACTCACGACTGTCTCCGGAAACATCCACCTGAATGTCCTAGAGTAAAACTAAACATGCCTCAGCCACAACACATCATCATCCTCCACGTGGTCGCCTTCGGGGCCCACCTTTAGTTAAGGACAAATATTGTCTAAAATTCCAAGCTCACAGGGTGCCTGGGTGGTTCCGTCGGTTAAGCGTCCGACTTTGGTCATGATCTCACAGTTCATGGGTTCGAGCCCCGCGTCAGGCTCTGTGCTGACAGCTAATTCAGAGGCTGAAGCCTGTTTCGGATTCTGTGTCTCCCTCTCCTTCTGACTCTCCCCTGCTCATGCTGTCTCTCTCTCAGAAATAAACAAAACAATGGATCAAAAAGATGTGGNATAAAAAAAAAAAAAAAAAAGAAAGAAACAAAACATTTAAAAAATATTAAAATTCCAAGATCAAAACATCAAGATTATCTTTGTATATTCCTTTTTCACAGTGGAACTGTTCACTGGCCTTACCACTAAAACTCTCTTGAATTTATTTCCTTTTCTTTCTTCCCATGAGCACTGCTTGAGTTTAGGCAAACTCAAACTACTGTAGTTTGTTGCTTATCTTTTATTCTTGCTTCTTGCAACTTGGATTTCTCTTTCACTCTTAAGCCCAAAGTCGTGAAGATTTTTGTTTCCTTCTTAAGAAAAATTTTTTAATGTTTATTTATTTTTGAGAGAGAGAGAATGATAGAGTGTGAGTGGGGGAGGGGCAGAGGGAGAGGGAGACACAGAATCCAAAGCAGACTTCAGGCTCTGAGCTGTCAGGACAGCGCCTAGTGTAGGGCTTGAACCCACAAACCTCAAGCTCATGACCTGAGCCAAAGTTGGATGCTCAATGGACTGAGCCACCCAGGCGTCCTGAAGATTTCTGTTTTCATCCGTAGATGCCAGTTATCTTCCTGAAACACAGATGGAAACAAGCCACTTTCTTATAAAACACTTGGTGGCTCTTTACCACCTAAGGACAGAGTCTAAACTCTAGCATAGCACTCCAGGCCTTCCCCAATTTTCCTTATCCTCCTATCTACCTGGTTTGGCCACTCCCTGACAAGGCTCTGAACTCAACACACCTTGGACTAATGAAAGCCAAATCCACAATTTCATGTTGTGCAGTCTGTCCCCCTGAGTGGCACACTCTCTCCATCTTCACTTAATATCCATCAAATTGTTCAAGCACCTGACCATGTTCGTATTCCCTGGGGAGATCTCTGTTTAGGTAGACCCATCGAACACATCATGCTTCCTTTTATGAGAGCTGTGCTCCAGTGTCTTGCTATGTTCCGCTAGTGTGTGTGTGCAAGTGTAGGTGTGCACGTGGCTTGCTACAGTATGAGCTCTTTAAAGGCAGGGTATGGCATATGGTAGGTATGGTGAGTATCCCTTCCTCATTTTAGATGAATAAATTCTCTAAAGGTCCCCAAAAAAGACAGAAGTCAGAGAGTGTAGTGTAGACAAAGACTCTGGCCAGATAGCAGGTACCCTTGCCACCACTTGTCTCTACCTCCATCAGTGCCTCCTTGAGAGCATACTGTGTTCTGCCAGTCATGTGCCAAAGTCAACGTAAAGGCGAACTCTCAAAAGTGGGTGAAAGAGCACTCTATCTCTGCAGGACCAGGAAGAGGTTTTTTTTCACCCATTCTTCAATGAAGAGAAAGGGCAATATTGCCATCTTCGTTAACTCCCATCACTGCTTTATCATTTACAAAATGTTTTCACAGACCCCATCTCAGTTCTGCTTACACTCCTGTAACGTGGAAACTATTATGATTATTAATATCATTTTTATTTCATAAGGAAAATTAAGGTCAGAGAAGTTGGGCAATTGCCCACGATCACGTGTGCTCTTTCCATCATAACACGCTGCCGTGAACTTCGTTATAAATCTCACTTGCACCTTGGCTCTGCTCAGGGTCCTCTCATCTCATGCTCCAACACCTCACATGGCTCACTCCTTCTTTGGGACCATACTGACTGATGCCACGTGTCTCCGATGACCTCAGGCTTTCCTAAAATACCACACCTCTTGTAAATTTGGGCAAATCCATAATTACATGACTCTGTGTTCTTATATTTGGGTCATTTACACTTTTATGATTTAGGTGATTTAATTTGACTGTGCATTATTTGTTCTAACAAACTTTTTGAGAGTTTATATGGGAATGATAATGATAGTACAAACTCTTCTAATCGTAAACCCTCCTAAATATAAACTCTCTGAGACAAGTGACAATTATCTTCTGCTGTCTTTGTGATTTCTCGTCCGCACATTCTATAACCCTTCACTGACTGAGTTCTAGTCATCAACAGAGAAAGGCAGCATATGCATCTGTAATCTGGTTATCATTTGACACTAATATATCTGTCCTGACTGCCAAACCTAGAATTTGTAAAGACTCATGACTAGAACAGCATTCATAAGCTTAATCTCCCCTAGAGATGCCGGCAGCACCTTGAAGAAGAGAAAGCCACAGTGAGTTTACCTCCAAGGGGCTAAGTGTTGACTATCAGAACTTAGTTGTGTTATGGGACCTTTCTTTGATATTCTCTTTACTTCTTGCTTCTTGCCTGTGGCACTGTGAACCAAAAACACGAATACCATTCTACTTAAAACATGAAATTATTGAGTGAAACTAAGGTGACTCATCTTTTCTAAATACTGAATTTTATTATTGGCTTGTGATTTAAACAAAGACAAATAATGTACTTTGATATACTCAGTGCATTGAGAGGGAGAGGAAAAGGAGCAGAATGGAAAGAGTGTGGTGGGAAGAGAAGACAGACAAATACTTTCTAGATATTTCTACAATATTCCATTTTAAATGTAAAATTTCTCTCCAAGTGTGTCTCTTCAGACAATACTTGTCAAGGCTGTGAGTTTGAATCTTTGGCTGGACAGGACTATCACAGTGTTTGCAAATCGTAGCAGTGTGACTGCTACATTCTGTGAACGAGGGCAGATGCTGTGGAAGCGTGCAGCATGCGCTTCTCAACCAGTCCTGGAAGGACAGGAGGGCTTCCTGGAGGAGGGGACTCTTGTAGTTCAAACCAGGAGGGATGAGTAGGTAAAGGGAAAAGAAGGAGAGGGGGAGAGGGGTCCAGTAGAAGCAGCGGCCTGTCCAAGGCCCACCAGTAAAAGACCATGGACTCCTCTGAGAGCTGCAGGGGCGACCGCGGAATGTGAGGCCAGAAGGCTGTGGAAAGTGGACTGAGAGGAGCAAGAGCAGGGCCCTGGGCACCACTATGTGGGGTTTGCCTTTGTTCTAAGTTTAGTGCAAAGGCAGGAAAGGCTTCAAGGAAGAGAGTGACGCTTTCAAGTTTGCATTTTGAATGATTGTGCTTGCTGCGTGGTGGCCGGGCCACAGCGCTACAAGACTGTTAACAGGGAGATGTGGGCAGCGGCGCACCTGGGAAGCAGTGATGGTCTGGACCAGGATGCAGGTCTTAAGGGTAGACAGAAGGTGACAGACTTAGTACATAGCTTTTGGTTGAATGAATATGGGGTCAGGACTTCATGACTGAATGAATTTGGGGACAAAAGATAAAGACTTCTCAAGATTCCGTTTAGCAGTCTTTACACGATGGGGACATCAAGTAGCCAGAGCAAAGGGGGTGGACATCAGAGAAGGGGAAGCCTGAAGCACAGGGGTTCCGTGTGAAGCCTCTAGGAGCTTTGATTGTCATGACCCTTTATGTTTGAAGTAAATGCTCCCTTTAAGAATCAGATTAAAATATCAAAACAGGCACATATATCAGAATTTACAAATTTAAGTTCAAAGACCTCTTGAATATTATCCATAGATCTGCTGGATTAAAAACCATTGTTATATATACCTCAGGGGCGCCTGAGTGGCTTGGCTAAGCGTCCAATTTGGCTCAAGTCATGATCTCATGGTTCATGCGTTTCTGCACCCTGCATCAATCTGTGTGCTGACAGCTCAGAGCCTGGAGCCTGCTTCAGATTCTTTGTCTCCCTCTCTCTCTGCCTCTCCCTTGCCCATGCTCTGCCTCTCTTTGTTTCTCGAAAATGAATAAATGTTAAAAATTTTAAAAAAATCATTGTTATATATACTTCAGTTAATGCATTCTGGGTGGAAGCCAACCATTGTAACACAAAGAAACTAAATACAAGAGCCATGGTCCACTAGATGGGTCCAGTTGATGTGAAATTAGGGCTCTGGAGGTAACCGTGTACAATGATCTGTCCATTTAAACATCTAAGACAATAGGCAGGAACACACACACCCTCACTCCTATCTGTTAATCAGACTCTTTATAGAGAAGAGGCTTTCTATGCAAGAGAAACCAGTACATGCTCTTTTGTTAGTGGTGTTTATAGGTAACAGCACAAAAGTCGTTGAACATGTCCAGCCATCTCTTTGCAAATAACCCCATGGTTCTGTGAATAGTGAAGCAGTGAATTAATAACCTTTTTCTTTTAAAGTATCTGTTCCTTGGGGGGCACTTGCGTGGCTTAGTCGGTTGGGCGTCCGACTTTCGCTTAGGTCATGGTCTCGCGGTTCGTGGGTTCGGGCCCCGCGTCGGGCTCTGTGCTGACTGCCAGCTCGGAGCCTGGAGCCTGTTTCGGGATCTGTGACTCCCTCTCTCTCTGGCCCTCCTCTGCTCACGCTGTCTCTCTCTCTCTCTCCTAGAAATAAATAAAAACGTAAAAAAAATTTAAAGTATCTGTTCCTTGGGTCTCTTGGGGAACAGCATCTATAGACGATGAAAGCCCTATGAAGCTGATAGAATTCTTTATTCACTGGAACCCCTCCTCCTCCTCGAATCCAAATCCTCCTCAGGACTGTACATGAGAGAAGTCAAGTTCTCTATATCGGTGGACAAAATGTTTCAAGATGTATTTCTTTCTGAGTCTAAAGAAAATTTTAAGAGTCATTTAGAAGTTTACTTCTCTCCCGAGCATGAATATTGATCCCTTTCCCTTGCTCACGAGTCCCTATGCCCTTCTTCACTTCTCAATAAGGGACACCGTGTCTCCTGCATCCCTTTTAAATGGGTCTTTAACCAGAAGGGAGGATTGCAACTTGGAGTGCTTCAGGGAGGTGAGTGGACTCTTGACAATATAGTCTGAGCATCCAGGATGCCACTTGCTAATGTCATAAGTAATTAAGTTGCTTTATTTCTTCCCTTTTCCTTCTGAGAATCAGAGAACGCAACAGAACAAAGGGCTGTTTTCTACTGGCTTGTGTGCCATTTTCTTTTCACATTCATTAGAGTGAAGCTGAACACTGCCACGAATGGTCTGATGTGGTCGGCATTTGGCAATTCTGTTTTGGGAAGACCGTAATCCAAGTTTTATTCCTGGACGTGCAATAATTTTATAAAATTTTCTATCAATTCACTATAAAGTTGTATAAAGGGAACATTGGATTTGTTTCCTGGTATAACTCTAATTGGTGTCTATTTTTATGTTACCTTTACAAATCAGGGGCCATTTAACAGAAATACAAAGGAACTAAATCCTGCCCTTTTTTTTCTTTTTCATTGCCTTGAATCTTTTTCTTCCATGAGTTAACTTTCTCTTCCTCTGCACATATTTGTAGTTTGGATATCATTTTTAAAAAGTAGAAGCTTTTTTATGTATGTATATGTGTGTGTAATCTGATAAAAGGAGTTGATACAAATGGCTGGATCTGACTTCAACTGCACCCAATTAGTGTGAGATAGTAATTTATTGGGGTGATTCTTAATGAAAAAGGCAAAAATATATGCCTTATTTTTAGCGAAGAATGCATTTTTAGCATAGAGGTTTAATTTGTAGGGGTAAAATCCAAGCCAAAAGGTGGTAGGGAATTTAGGTGAAATGAATGAACTCAACCAGAAAGCCTAATATCAATATATAGACAAAATCTACAGATGAACACAAATGCCCAGAATTATCTTTTATGTAAGTTACTTCTCTGTGCTAAATGATTTGAAAACACGAATCCATTCTAGTCTAAGCACTGTACTAAATGCATACCTTGTTATATTAAACTTATTTAGGGCATCATTTCCTCTTTTGCAAGACGAGACAGTTGGGCCAGATCAGCATTTTCCAACTGTGGGATGGGACCAATTAGTGGTTTGCAAAAACAGTTTAGTGAATTGCTACCAGTGTTTAAAACATCAAAAAGGAGAGACTAGCAAAGGAAATCTCAGAATGAGTCATTAGTCCTAAGGGGAAGTATTTTTTGCGTAACTCTTGTTTCCATTTTGAATACCTAATTCTGGATCACAGTGAAAGAATATTCTTCACTGGGGATTAAAAGTCTCTGAAGAAACACTATTTAAGTTACCTTCATGTGTCACATTCTGATTTTACACCATATTGGTCTTCTTCTGGGTTAGAGCTATCATTGATTTGTAACTTGCTTCCTGTGAGAATCATGGCTATATTTGCCATGAGAAGTTTGAAATACTTAACTCAACAAGGGTTACTTCATCCCTGGGTGCTTCTGTTCCAGAGAGAACAACATTTCCTTCATCGTGTCTCATCTTAGGAGTCAAAGAAAGAAATCTGTTTCCAAGTTCCCAAGACAAAAATGCCTCCACTCTGCCTTTTATTTTTATTTTTATTTTTTTAAATTTATTTCTAGGAGAGAGAGAGAGACAGCGTGAGCAGGGGAGGGTCAGAGAGAGAGGGAGACACAGACTCTGAAACAGGCTCCAGGCTCTGAGCTGGCAGTCAGCACAGAGCCCGACGCGGGGCTCGAACCCACGAACCGCGAGATCGTGACCTAAGCAAAAGTCGGACGCTTAACCGACTAAGCCACCCAGGCGCCCCTCCACTCTGCCTTTTAAACACCAATAATTTATTGTCATAGCCAGAGGGTGTATGTAATACATACACGCACATTACATTTAATTTTTCAACATCCAACATATTCTGTAATTATAAAATAGCACTCAATTTATTGTATAAAATCCATGGCATCAAAGGTTTCATTAAGATTTTCCACATCTCAGGGTACCTGAGTGGTTCAGTCAGTTGAGTGTCCAGCTTTGGCTCAGGTCATGGTCTCATGGTTCATGAGTTCAAGCTCTATGTCGAGCTCTGTGCTGACAGCTCAGAGCCTGGAGTCTGCTTCAGATTCTGTGTCTCCTTCTCTCTCTGCCCACCATCCCCAAAAAAGAAAGAAACATTTAAAACATTTTTTTAATTAAAAAAAAAAAAGATTTTCCACATCTCTTGGGTCACTACATTGACCTGAGAAACAGTGTGTTTTATACTGCATACGTCAGCTGGCTCACTCTCTACGCCTTCGAATAAATAGTTTAGATCACTTCACGATGCAAAGAAAAATGACATGGACAGCCAAATTCTGAGAAGACGTTGGGCGGTGAGTACGTTGTGTGTCTGTGTGTTGGAGACATAGCTGTGGGCACACGGAACAGAATTTCAACCAACCTGAAGACCAGGGATAAATGCAAACTCTAAACCGTAGCTTCTTTGACATGATTTTTGTAGCAGCTGATGACTTGTCTAAGAAACTACAGGAGAAAATGTTTGGTTGTGATCAAAGGCAAAGGGCAGTGAGACGCGCCATGGTTCATTCAGAGGGTGGGGGCACAAATGTAAAACAAGGCATGTGGTTCTCTTTCCCACCATTCCCACTCACTGACAGAGCTTTTTGATGTCATGGTTTGCAACACTGGAGAGAGCCGTTCTTGTCACCCATCTCTATTCCCAGGTTAAGGTAAGGACTCTCATGGGGACTGAACTAAGGCTGGCTGAGAAATTTGCTTGTAAATGGCTGCAACACCTAAGAAGAAACTGTGCTCTGTGGTGCCAAATTTAGACCTTCTTTTTCTAGGTTGCATATCTTTCTGGCAAGTTAAAGGGGACAGTGAGTCAGGAAAACCGGGTGTTCCTTGTGAATTGGATGTGTTCCAGCTGTGTGGACTTGAGTAAATCATGTAACCCCACTAGGGCCACTTCAGTGTCTCCATTTGTAGAATTAATTTTGGGACCTGACACATTTCCTTCTCAAATCTATGACTCTGCCTCGAGTTAAATCCATAATCCCTAGGAGTGGGGGAGGGAGATAACAGTATTGAATAATGTTTCTATTCAGAGGCTTTACCTGTGTAATCATATTTCACCCTCACAACGACCTTGTCAAGTGGTCCTATTTTATACACAGAGATTTATTTTATGGGTAGGTTCGGAGAAGTCAAGTAAGTTACTCACACGTGTAGCAGAAGGCAAAGTTCATACTAGAACTCGAGTTTGTCAGATTTAAAAACTCTCTATTATCAAAACCCATGATTGGCCATTTCAGCTAATTGTCCTTTTAGCAATCGTATTTCTCAGATTCTGTGGATCCAGTTAGAATGAACTGGTGTAGCCAGAGGACTGTTTTTCCTTGTAGGGTGGCCATAGGGGGTTACCAGGAGGCAGAATTAAACAGTTGAATGGGGGGGGGGAACCAATGGGTCGGAGTCTCATAAACTCTGAGACACAGATCTTAGTCTGTACATCTATTTCTATTTTCTTGTGAACTTGAACCCCATCTGAGTCATATTTTTCTCCCTTCCCCTGCTCCAGTCCTAGAATGTACAGATATATATACTGGTGTCTTAGAGGGTTTTACATCCATGTTGATGGGAAGAGAGTGGTAGTTTTTAAGCAAGTGGTAACATTTCTGGTCCCTATGAAATGTCAGCTTCCTAGCTCATGAAATTGTTTAAACTTGATCTTCTCTGTGTAGGAACTCTTAAGGCTGTTTTATTGCAACCACACCCCTGGGTGGGGAAAATTGCTTCTGGGTTTCTGGATATTGGCAAGATGTCCTATAAGTTAAATACTTTAGTGGAAAAAATGATAATTTTTCTATTGATATTTTCACTCAAACTCAGCAACTATATTTTTCTTTTCAGGTGTTTCTTAAGGAAATGTACCATGTTGGGTTCTTTCCCCTTTGAAACATGCTAGAAAAGGAAGGTGTTTTCCTAAAACACTTTGACTTCCCTAAGGCTAAGATACTCCATTGACATCAACAATAGACAAAGGGAGAATTTCACTCAGATTCCAGAATCTTAATGGAAACCCCTTAAGGGGTCTGTAGTATAGTAGAACAGTACAGCCACCAGAAACACAAACCTTCAGCCTCCTCGATCCAAACCCCTGACCTTGAGTCTCAAGCAGGGCCAGGATCAAGGACAGGCAAGCAAGCTTCCCAAAGGAGCAAAATTTAAGGAAGCACTCATTCTTAGGTACAGGCCCTGTGACCTCATGACCCTGAGTGCACGTACCTGCTGAGATTTTGCTCAGTGGGTGGCTCATTCTTAAGGAGGTGCTCACTGCCAGGGACAGGGTCGCACAGGCAGAGGGTCAACACAGTCAAGTGAGTGCTTCCTTAAATTTTGCACCTTAGGGTCTTCCCTGATTCCAGTCCCCTGATTCTGAACCCAGGGGGCCATGACTCCGGGTGGTTCTTCAGAACAGCCCCATGCAGGCCACAGAGATGCAGAACATGGTTGTACAGTACATGGGGATCCATTACCTGATGCCACCAAGCACCAGTAGAAGCAAAAATGCTGAGCCCCCTCCCCCCCCACCATGCCATTATTTTCTAAACTCACTCCTCTAGACACTGCCCAGGGGAAGGGAGAATTTAGTGAGTGAAAAAGGAATGACAGGCCTGTCCTTCATCTAAGAATGCTCCATTCACCGGACTTTACATAACTCCCTTGGAAAGATTCAGAGCTTGAAGCCCTGGAGTGGTTGTGAGCGGCCACCGGAAGGCATCAAGGCAAAGTAGGGTTCTGCCAACCTGACACCCTAGGGCGGCAAGCTCTGGCTTTCTCAACAAATATTTGAGGATTAAAAATTTTTTTTTTTTCTTTTCTTTTACTTTTTTTTAGAGAGACCACATGAGCAGGTAAGAGGGGCAAAGAGAAAGAGAAGGGAAAGAGAATCTTAAGCAGGCTCCATGCTCACCACAGAGCCCAACATGGGGCTTGATCCCATGAGCCTGGGGTCAGGACCTGAGCCGAAATCAAGAGAGGTGTCCAACCGACTGAGCCACCCAGGCACCTTGAGGATGGTTTTATAGAAGAAAGTGGGTTAATACTTCTGTAGGACTCTAATGTGCTTACTTAATATTTCTTCCTTTCTTAAAAATATATGTAAAAGAATACTCTCCATTCCATATGTTGATGGCACTGCCAGCCCACAGTGGGACATGTGCACCTTGAGATGTTTTTTCCAGTGGTGCAAATGGGATAGGGGTGGTGTGTCCTTACTCTCTCACTCAGTCAGTCCCTTGTGTGCACTTTGGAAAGACTCGGCAAGGTCACATGACTGCTGGGATCAAAGCTATAATCTTGCCGTCTTTGTCATTACCCGAACCAAATGAACTACACTGAACTAAGAACAACATCAATAATGACAATATTCCCTGACATTCCTGACCACCTCCGATCTGCAGGCACAGTCCTGGGTCCTTTACAGCTATTACATAATTTAATCCTCACAGGAATCCTTAAGAAAGTGGTCCCTTAGCCACTGCCGGAGGGAAAAGAGGGACCGGGAGAACTAAAGTAACTTTCCTAGGTTTCTAAAGCTAGATTGTGGCAGAGATGGAAAGGCATTCTGTTCCAACATCTGTGTTCTTTTTGCTTCCATGAAGCCCCTCTTAGAGCATTTTGATTTCACGAAATACAAGTAACTATTTCCATAATAACGTGACATAAACTGCTAAATAGTGCTGGTTCGATGTACATTTTTGTTGTTGTGTGCCTCTGTATTCCAGAACAGAGGTGAAGGGATGAGGAGTTCTGCTTTATGTCTTTTTTTTTTTTTTTAAGGTTTATTTGTTTATCTTGAGAGAGAGCAAGGGCACAGGGGATGGACGCACAGAGAGAGAGAATTCCAAGCAGGCTCCATGCTGTGCTTAACAGCCCGAGCCACCCAGGCACCCCCTTTGCTGTCTTCAAGGAGATGAGCTATGACCTCGCCACTGAGACCCTCTTTTTTCCCCCCTTGAGTCTCCTCTTCATCCTGGCCGCGGTGCTCTTCATCTGGAGGCCACGATGCATCATCAGAGATGAAAAAGGTAAGTCACACACGTGCATTCCGCCATGTCTAGAAGAAAATCACAGGAGGATTTCAAGCACCGTCTTGTGAGATTTCATAGATGCCCCGCTCTGTAAACATAGGAGAATGTCCACCTTCCTTTCAGGTTATGTATCAAATTGGCTCTTTCAAAAAGGACTCAGGAGGTAACGTTTCCCATAGCTCTGGTCTGAGGGGCAGGGGATAAGTGAACACTTATCCTGGTAGACCTGACCCATGGCAAAACCGAGAGTCCCCACCTCCACCCTCACCCACATGCATCCTTGGGCCCTCCCTGTTGAGGTTCACATAAAGAATATTTTCAAGGACTTATAATCTAGACAATTAAAGTTTCAAAGAGATCACAAGTGCTTTAATTCAACCAATAATTTTGGGCGACTGGAAGAAACATTTCTCAGTAGGCCTCTGTCAGCATGCCTGAATCATCTCCCTGCTTATTACAGAGGGAATGATTGACTCGTGGAACAAAGCTTCTCCCCGGTCAGGATTTAAAGTGGAAATGAATTTGAAAAGCTGGCGTCAAATTCTGAATTGAATGAAATTTAAACTCAAGAAAAAATTAAATGTAAAAGCTCTTGTGTTCAATTTTATTCTACTTCTGTGCTTTGGAAGATTAGGTCCCAAGCGTCTTACCCACAACACATGTTCAACAAATACTTGTTTGTGGAGGAGAAATAACAGCGCCTGAGGATGCCGAGGGCTCGTTACAAGTCTTCATGGGATGAGTACGTGCAGAGTCACCTCTTCCTGGCAGCCCTCCTTCAGAACGAGGGATGACCTGCTCTCCGGTGGCTCCATCTACACTTGTTTTTGCTTCAGGTTTTGCCACCGGAGACGGCCTGGCCCACTGTGCTGAGGACATGCGTCAGGCAGGGTCCGGAGCAGAAATAACTCATTGTCTCTTCTGGCAGCCAAGCAGCCTGAGTTAGCAGAGAACTTAAGAATTCAATTTTTTTTTCTTGCAGCTTCCCATTGCAAAATGGAGGAAAATCTCTCATACTTTCATCCTCTTCATGAGTCTCTCTTACAAACATTCAAAGACAGAGACAGATGCTCAGCGTGTCGGGTTCAACAATTGTGCTTTCTTTTGATGAGGAGGAGGATGCTGGCCACCGAAGCTACACCGGGGGGCGCCATTCACGCAGAGTCCATGGATTATGGATCAGCATGTCCTATAGGAAGTAGGAAACAGCCAGGCAAGCTCAGAGCTAGAAGTCACTCAATCCCCACTCTCCACTCTGTGCTTCCGTCCGGAAGCCAGCAGGCAAGAGGTTGCTCATTTCTTTGAAGTCCTCCAATAAGGCCGAGCTTAATAGTGTGAGGTAGCCTTTTTACAAACATTCAGAAAACTCAACATTGTAGAAAGTTCTTCCTTGCCTGGAGCTAAAGTCTACCTCTCTATTACCATTGCTCCTTTATTTGCTCATGTTCCTGGTTTTAAAGACATGCACAAAAATTATATCCTCTCCCATGTGTATTTTAAGGTTGAAATATCTGCCTGATATCAACTGCCTCTTTATCACGTTTCTGCAAAACATGTTAAATGTATTCTTTGAAATATTTGAGGAACGTTGCAACATTTTATTTCAGCTGCCCTCTGACAAAGGTCTTAGGAAACTAAGTCACACCTTGAGTTAGACAATAGGACTGGGGAAACTTACTTTGTGGAGAAAATGACACAAGCTACCGGAATGTCAAAGGGATACTATGAACATCAAATCAGACATCTGTTTGCGAAAATAATTTGACAATAATTACCTATTGTATGAATTTAATCATCATCTTTCCATACTTGATGAGTAACCAATGATATTAACTGCCTGCAAATGATGTTAAGATCCCTTCATTAATTCACACAATCATTTCATTCTTCACTCAACAAACACTTATGCGGTTTCTACTATGTTTCACAATCGGGGAAGTAGGGATGAACGCAATTAAGTGACAACAGAAATGAATAAGACTGAAATTATTTTCAAGTACTTTCCTAAAACTTTTAAAAAATCTTCATCTTGCATTCTGTCACAGGGTTGTAAAGGTAAATACACACACACACACACACACACATACACACACACACATGTAAGTGCCTACAGCCCACCTCTAACACTGTAACACTNAAGTACTTTCCTAAAACTTTTAAAAAATCTTCATCTTGCATTCTGTCACAGGGTTGTAAAGGTAAATACACACACACACACACACACATACACACACACGTAAGTGCCTACAGCCCACCTCTAACACTGTAACACTCCTGTTTAAGAGTACATGAAAGATTTTGTTTTCCAAACTCATCTTTCCTCTTTGAAATTATATCTTCCCCTCCCCCCATGAAGAACAAAACTAAGGAACAGATAAGAGAAAGAGGTGATGGATAATAGAAAGTTCATAAAAATGTGAACAGCTTAACATTTATGGCAAGCGATCGATTTCCTATGTCACTATCTGGTCTCTTGGAGCAGCATTTGAACAGCCTTTGAAAATAATTCTTTGTTTCCCATTGTAGATGCTTCACTTGAATGAATTCACAAGAACTGCAAATTCTTGAAACACAAAGGTACGCACAGTTCCTATTTCTCTTTTCATTTTTTCATGTTTGGTTCATGAGGATGTGCACTAAAAGTTGAAGGCAGTAAAACAGGTATTTATTCCACATGCCCTATGAGTCTAGAATATAGATAGTCAAACTCCTGCACATGCTGTCTTCAAATTATCACACTGAGGTGTGGACACAAGAGATGACGAAATGGAAACTGTCAAAAAGTTGAGAGAGAGACCATTAGTCTTTAAGAAGAGAGGTTATTCCCTTCCTTGAACAATAAGTGTGGAGGGGAGATTAGTGTCAGATTGACTTCATAATGGAACCCAAAATACCCAGACAGTAGAAGTGCCTGGACCATAGTGAGTGCTCAAAATACGTAAATATATATATTTTTTAAAAAGTAACTAAAGATGGCTTATCTTTATGAGATTTATTGTTAAATGCTTTTTCTTATTGGTAATTTCCATAGAAACAATGTAGTATATTCCTTCATTTATGTCAGGAGGTCTATAACTGTCTAAAAGATGTGACCTTCTCACTGTTACTACGGTGGGCTATTAAGACCAAGCATCATTGCCCAGGATTCTTATTCATTACAAAATATATAGTAAACACACTTTTTTCCTGATGCCATCTATACTAAAATTAATGTCTGTATGGATGCACGTTCTGGGCCATCTTGTGGAGGAGACAGGGCAAGCTCTAACCAGGGCATGGCCCACACAATTGCCCCTGCACACCCATGAGGTGATTGTGACCCACTGTGGTACCTGCTCTCCAACCATGGTCTCCTTTTCAGAGTCAGTGAAAGGCAACAATTTCGACTTGTCCAAATGGTGGAACGAGTAGTCTTTTTTTTTTCTTTAATGTTTATTTATTTTTGAGACAGAGAGAGACAGAGCATGAGCAGAGGAGGGGCAGAGAGAGAGGGAGACACAGAATCTGAAGCAGGCTCCAGGCTCTGAGCTGTCAGCACAGAGCCCGATGTGGGGCTCAAACCGATGAACCACGAGATCATGACCTGAACCGTAGTCGGACGCTTAACCGACTGGAACAAGTAGTCTTTGATTCTTTTTTTTTTTCTTTTTTTTTCTGAAATTGCATGTCCTAATGCAAACCCAAGATGACCTTGTCTAACCTCAGCTGATAGTAAAGTGGGTGATGATACAGCCCTTGTTTTCAAGTATTTTCTAACTTCAACCTAGTGTGAACAAGAAACAGGGGTCCATTTACACATTCAAGCACTTTCCTCAGGAATCAACATGTCCAGGCAAGTCCCCGTGGCAAGTGGACTGTTTGTAGAAGGAGCCCATCCATTTCTCCCCCTGAGTTAAGATAAAGCCTGTTTCCAGAAGTTAGAAGCCTTTCCTTTCTCCCTTCATTTAGTTTATTCTAGCATTGTTTGTGTTATCAAAACTGTAGGAAAATAAACAAGAGATAATGTATATATTGAGATAGATATTGCTATATGGAAAACATGCAATATATTTTATATATGAGTTTATTTCATATAGAAGGGTTTAGGCTTCCAATTATCAGATGCTAATTTGTGACATACATGTTCAGTCATGTTTCAGACGAGCCCAGTTGAAGCATACAAAGAATACATTTTACACAGTTTATGATTAAAAACACCAACACTAAGAAGATTTCCATATCAGTAATAAAAAAGGAATTGGTATCTTGGAACCCAAGATATCCGACACTAATTACTGATGGCACTAATTCTCCCAGATTATCCTAATTATGTAGTTATGGTATGAAGTACACCCTCAGAGGCTGAAAAGAAAGAAAAATGTCCTTTGTAGAAAGAAAAATGTCCTTTGTCATTGAAATAACATCCTATAGTAATTTGTTCATTTAACTTCACTATATGCCTCAAATATGACAAATGTATTAGTTGGTCCTGCACACTTGCATTTTGTATATTTCTGTCTCTGTTTACATATGATTTCTACCACGTATGATCTAAATGTATTAAAATCGTAATTTATTTACTATACCTCTTCTTTTTCTACACTCACTTAATAGGAATATTTAGACCCTATGGAACAACTGTATAACTTGAAAATTTGGATTTCAAGAATAACTTAGTAGAAGTCAGAATGCGGATTAACTCATGGATTGAAATTAAAACAAATGCTGAATTTATAGGTGCCCACACTGGAATCTGACCATAGTTTTGCCACAAACTCACTCTCGAGCTGCTGGGTGATCATTTAACCTCTCCAAACCTTGCTTCATTCACACCATGAAGACAGTCCAATAAATGATTCCTATGCCTCCTTTCAGCTCTTCAACTTGATAATCTTATGAAAGGTCAGTGAAATGGCATCCATCTAATATAAGGTGTACAATTACATTGTCAGTGCTTTGTGGTATACTTCAATATCCTTGACCTGGGCCATAACATTGGAACATTTTAGAATAATGTTAAGCTCTCTGTGATGTAAGCAGATTCTGGAGCACAATCGCAGTTGGATAAAATGATCTTAAAGATGGAATGGGGGTGCGATTAGTTGGTCTTTATAGTCAACCAATTTTCTCCTGTTATGATATCTAACATTAATACATCTTTGTGGATAAGGACAGTGAGCCCTGGTTTCTTAAATGAGTGTGAGTTGCAGAACAAAAATTTTTTTTCCTGCTTGAGATTGCAGTGTTTAGTGTCTGAGCTGCCCTCTTCCTGGTGGAGTCCATCACCAACAAAGTCTAAATGAGTCATGGAACACTTAAATCTCCTCCTAGTAAAGACAACCGGAAGGAGGAGAAGCCAGAGAAGGTGCTCTGTGAAGAATGAATGAGGCAAGGGACACTTTGTCAGGGAGTACGTTGGTTGTGTCACAATATTTCATACCCCTCTGGAAAAAGAAATGGATAATGTTGTGTGGCTCCTGGAGTGAAAACTAAAACCAATAGGTGGGAATTACAGGGAAGAAGGTTTATGGTCCAGATGAGAAGGGCCTTTCCTGTAGGCTGAGCTGTGCCACCATGGAGCCGGCTGTTTTTTAAAGAGGTGGGCCACCAACACAAGGACTTTTCCAGTGGGTGTGACTGGTGTCACTAATGCTGTGGGAAGTGCTCCTTGAAGATCTTTTTCAAATTTAAGATGATTTGATTCTAATCCTTAACAAATGTACCTCTGATATAAATTTAGTCTCTACAGATGGCTGACTGATGAGGATGTTGGTGTGAGTTGAGGCAGAAAAGCAAACTGGTCAGTCTCAAATCATAATTGACGGTGTCAAAGTTGGAAGATCTCAGCTTCCAAAGATGTCTCTTAACGTGGGTGAGAGAAAAGGGTGGGCACTTACAGAAAGTGTAAAATTATAATACATGTTGTGCTCATTATAGAGGGATCATAAAAGAAAGAAAGTAGGAATTCCCTATGATGATTTAGTTTTTTTCCCAAGTGAGTCCTGGATGGTGAGTCAAGGCATAGATTCCAGGGTTTACATGTTTCAAGTGCAGTTCATGCACCCGGTTGCATTTTCCCCACATGTTCTTATACAACCTGCTTTCCAAAATGGCAAGGGGAAGTAGCCTTACCTGTTCATACGCTCACACCCAGCCCTTAGAATGCTTCACATTTGGGTACAGTTTTTTTCTAAATACAATTTTCATAATTTGCTTCCTACATTCTGTCCCGTAGTTTGCATGGAAATCACTTAGGAGAAACAGAGACGCTGGACAGGTTCAGCGGACATGAAAGACACAGCTGTGGTCCTGCCTCCGCCCCAGCTCAGACTCGACGGCTGTCACGAAGGTGTAACTTTCACACGGTGGCTTTGGGAATGACTGATGTCTTTGACCCCTGGAGGGCTAACTTGTCTGGCATAAGTGCTGGAGGAGGCCCTGGCCTCCAAGAGAATCAGTAAGGCCATGCTAGAGGTCACAGAGGGTGGTTCAGAGTGAACATTTACCAACCAAACGAGCAAAATGGAAAATCTTGAAATCTTCAAGGTGGACAGTCCTTTCCTCCCCTCAGTCTTTTTTTTTTTTTAAATATTTTTTTTATTTATTTCTAGGAGAGAGAGAGAGAGACAGTGAGAGCAAGGGAGGGTCAGAGAGAGAGGGAGACACAGACTCTGAAATAGGCTCCAGGCTCTGAGCTGGCAGTCAGCACAGAGCCCGACGCGGGGCTCGAACCCACGAACCGCGAGATCCTGACCTGAGCGAAAGTCGGACGCTTAACCGACTAAGCCACCCAGGTGCCCCTCCTCCCCTCAGTCTTATACAAGGAAGCTATGATTCTCTTCCTTGGCAGACTCTCCACCCCTTAAGGAGGGGAATGAATTTATACGCAAATAACTGATTCTTCAAATTAGCTGGATTGCATGAGCTTGAAGAAAGCATTCGGTATAGTTGCAATTGAAATAGATAAACCATATTCTTAGCAATGTTTTTCTTTCAACTATGTCATGCAGAATACCCAGCCCATTCTGCCTTGGTTTGGTTTATGCTGAGGAAACAAATTATAGCATGCCATTAATTGTAGTTATTAAAAAAATTATGATCAACATCACGTCTTTTCTTTGATAGCCTTCAACTTATTCAGAGCCTCGTTTGTAGGTTGCTGAAACTCAGAATGCCTTTTTCCAAAGAAACAATGGTGTTCAGTGTGATTAGATGACCTAGATAGTTCTTCAAACCTTGTTTCCCTCCCCTGCAGCTGAGCTGTGGTATCAGTGAGAGGAGAGAAGCTTCGCTGGGCGCGAGGTACGCGCCAGGCACACAGCGAAGCCCTGAGAGGCAGGAATGATTATTTTCTCCATCTAAAATGTTTTTACGTGTTTATTTATTTTTGAGAGGGAGAGAGATCGAGAGAGAGGATGTGAAGCGGGCTCTGTGCTGACAGCTGAGAGTCCGATGCAGGGTTCCCATTCACAAACCGTGGGATCATGACTTGAGCCGAAGATGGACACTTAACTGACTGAGCCGTATTTTCTGCATTTTACAGATGGGAAACTGAGGTTTAGGCTTACTAATTTAACACACAAATGAAAAATGACAGGCTGGGTTTTCAGACCCAGGAAGTTTGATACAAGACCTCACACCTTGACCATGATACACCCCGTCCTATTTACCGGGTTGTATTGTAGGACTCAGAGCCAGGGCCTCTGTGGTAGAAAAGAAAGCAGAAAGGAAACGAAGGGAGTTGTTTTGCTCCTTTTCCTCATGTGGGAATGGGCACAGTTTAGAAATAACATTTATGGAAGATTTTCAAGTTTATGAAGAAGTTTCATACTTGAAATCATTTCATAGGCAAGAGTGCTTTATTTTATGCTTATTCTTTTTTCTGTGTTTGTCTCCACTTCTTACCTCTCACTTCCTCCTCATCACGCTCTTCTTTCTTCTGGCCTTTAGGGGTTCATTGTCTCAAGCCCCTCTCCAGAATGGAAGGGAAAGACCCTTGGATTTGGTGTCAGGAGGTCTCAGTTGAAATCCCGATTCTGTGCACCTAGAGGCTGACAGGCTTGGGGGAAGGCATCTGCCTCTCAGAGTTCAGTCTCCTTCCTGTGCAGAATGGACATTCCAAGTTGGCTTCCTTAACGGCTGCTGGGAGATTCAAAAGGAAAGGCTTGATAAGCTGTTAACTTTAAACTCCACACCCTAAAAACAAATAATCCAGTGAAGAAGTGGGAAAAAGACACGAACAGACACTTTTCCAAAGAACACATCCAGATGGCTACCAGACACATGAAACAATGTTCAACATTACTCATCATCAGGGAAATACAAATCAAAATTACAATGAGGTACCACCTCAAACTTATCAGAATGGCTAAAATGAACAACTGAGGCATTGAACAACAGCACATGTTGGGGAGAATGCAGAGAAACGGGAACACTTTTGCACTGTTGGTGGGAATGCAAACTGGTGTAGCCACTCCAGAAAACAGTTAGGAGGTTCCTCAACAAATTAAGAACAGAATAACCCTATGACCCAAGAATTGCACTATTAGGTATTTATCCAGAGGATACAAAAATGATGGTTTGGAGGGGCACATGCACCCCAATGTTTATATCAGCACTATCCACAATAGCCAAATTATGGAAAAAGCCCAAATGTCCATTGACTGATGAGTGGATTAAGAAGATGTGGTGTATACATATATATACAATGGAATACTACTAGGCAATCAAAAAGAACGAAATCTTGCCATTTGCAACAATGTGGATGGAACCAGAATGTATCATGCTAAGCGATAATAAGTCAACTAGAGAAAGACAAGTATCATATGATTTTACTCATATGAGGAATTTCAGAAACAAAACAGATGAACGTAGGGGAAGGGATGAAAAAATAAAATTAAAACAGAGAGGAAGGCAAACCATAAATCCAGAAAACAAACGGAGGGTTGCTGGCAGAGTATTCTGTAGGATGGGCTAAATGGGTGATGGGCATTAAGGAGGGCGTATAGGATGAGCACGGGTATTATATGTAAGTGATGAATTACTAAATTACTCCTGAAACCATTATTACACTGTATGTTAACTAACTTGGATTTAAATTCTTAAAATAAAATAAATAAATAATTCTACCATACATGATAAAAAAAATTACAGGCTGCCAAAATGCATAGCTGTCCAGGGTCCTGCACAAGGGCCCCAAAGAATGCTCTTTGGGTCATCCTTTCTTTTGTTGTGTCTCTCCCTGTTTCCCTCTCTGCTTACTCCTTGTCCATGTTGTCTGCAGGCTCGATTATCTAAAGCCAATTCCTGACTTACCCGACTGGTGTCATTTTGTCGTCATTCTAAATTTCTAGTTTTGTCTGGTGGGAAAGATTCAGAGAAACAGTTTTTGAGCACTTTCCTCAGGTTTTTAAATTTTAAATTGCATCTCTCCTTTTAAGTGAGTCGGGGACGCATTCCAACTCACAACTAGTTCAATTTTTTTGCTTATGATGGAACATTATTTTTTTCATTTCGCCATTTACCTTTAAATTTACTGACATAATAAATCTAATATTAACCACTTCGCTCAACTCATTTGATGGCTAACTTTGTATCAGGGGAGTCATTCCAGTGATGCTGATTCATTGTAATGAGGTTGTTTCTCAATGTCCACTACCTCACAATTTAGATTTTAATTGCTTTAGGTTGGATATAGCAATTATAGTTTGACAAGACTGAATAAAAATTCTGCAATGTATAACCACTGAGGAAATATTGATGCTGCTGCACTATTAAAATTTACTGTTGCTTAGAGGGTTTTCCAGTGAGTCACTTTGCACACCCAATGTGGGTTGGTACATGCTAATAACACATTCCCAGAGTTGGCTGTAAATAGCTTCCATTGTCTAAGCTGACCTTTGAGTCCTCATAGTTTCCATATGAAGTCCTGTCAGAGGCAGCCAAAGAGGCGCAGGAAGACAATGCCGCAGAAGCCAAGGAAGTAAAAAAATAAAGGGTGGGGAGCAAATTATACAGTATGTTGGAACACTTTAACTATGGGTTTTTTTTTTTTTCGTTTTCATTTTAATGCTTGGGGGTTTTCTTCTTCTTTCAACTTTTATATCCATGTCCCTAAGCAGTTATGCAAGGGGAAGCAAAGAAAAGAAAAGAAAAAAGAAAAGAAAGGAAAGGAAAGGAAAAGAAAAAAGGAAGAAAAGAAAAAAGAAAGGAAAAGAAGAAAAGAAAAGAAAAGAGAAGAAAAGAAAATGCAATTGGGGAAAGAAGGATTCCCACGGTTTTGTGAACTATTTTCTAAAAACATAACTTGTAACATTCTAGGTGTCTCACCTTTAGTTCAAACAGAATGCACAGAGGTTGAGTATTGAGCCATCCATCTCTAATGGAAACAAGACAAACAAGTCCCCCTCACGAAGATTTTTCTTGCCAGAGACATGCTCCTGGATGGAGTAGCAGCTAGCTCTGCTCTGGTTATGGAATGCCAACCCTTTCTCTCCCAATGAATAGAATCAAGAAGCTTAATTGGCCATTTTTTTTTAATATGGTGACTTTGGTTCTACTCATGAAAAAGTGTTATTGATAAAAAGAAGAGATATCTGAATAATTTTAGTATCTCTCTCACAAATGAATTTGCCGAATGTGTGGATTTGTTCATAAATGATCCCATTGATTATACTTTATGAATTCTGTGTTGGCTTATACCATCACTTACCTGACCAGGTGCCCTGGTGCATTAGTGTGTTTTTCTCTTCAAATCCAAACCATTTTGATCTTTTCCAGTAGATCGATATTGGTTGGAGAATGGGGGGCTGTAATTGTGTCTTTTCTGTACACTTATTATTTTATTCCTCAAATTCCTCTGCCTTCTTCCTCCAAACTACATCACTGCACCCCTCACACACATACATTTCCATACTCTTCATCTCATGAGATTCTTCTGCCATTTTCTGCTCTTCCATTTTTACTCTGTCAGCATGTTTCTTTCTGTTTTCCTTTGGGGGAAGTAAATTTTTTCTGGGTCTACTAGAATGTTACTAACTCCCTTATAGACTTAGATCTTTCCCCAAACTGATACTTAATGATGTCAAACATAATGTGAGAATAAGACATTTTTCTTTCAATATCATGTGTGAGAGCTTAACTTTAATCACAATATCATTACTGAATATATAAGTAGTTTGATACCTTTGATGAATATATTTTATTTTAAACAGCATAAAGTCCATTTGATAGAAGGAAACACAATGTAATCAACATTAGATCACAGGGAACCTGGATGGCTTAGATAGTTAAGCGTCTGCCTCTTGGCTTCAGCTCAGGTCATGATCCCATGGTTTCGTGAGTTCGATCCCCACATTGAGCTCTGTGCTGATAGCATGGAGTCTGCTTGAGATTCTCTGTCTCCTTCCCTGTCTCCCCTCCCCACTTGCACTGTCTCCATCTCAAAACTAAACTTAAAACTTTTTAAAAAGAAATTAGATCACAATTTCCATTTCCTGCAAAGAGATATAGATAGATAAGCATGTGGCATACAGGACACACCAAGAATCATATACATTAACTACCAACTATGAATACACTAAATTTCTTAACATCCAATGATGGAAATTGTAAGTAGAAATTATGTGAATTCCAGCTGCTTAATGAGGGCAAGTCAAAATAAAACAGAAAATTATCTACCCATTAAGGGGAGAAAACATCTATGTAAAAGAGAAAAAAGGAATCCATCCAAAAATCAATTATTAGGTTTTTAAAATTAGGACCCTAAATATTATTTCAAATTAGTCTTAACAAGCATTTACTCTTGAATACTGAGAACAAACTGAGGACAGATGGGTGTGTGTGGGGGGGGATGGGCATGGAGGAGGGCACTTGTGGGGATGAGCACTGGGTGTTATATGGAAACCAACTTGACAATAAACTATTTGTAAAAAAAAAAGAAAAATAAATAAAATAAATAAAGACAGGTTCTAAAAAAAAGAAAATAAACGCTTTTAAAAAACCAAAAATGGTTTTTGGTAGGTAAGATGGATTAAAGAAAACTGCCTTTACTTCAAATAAAAGTCTGTTTTAAAAGAGTCTGGAATGTGTGTGGAATATATACAGACAGTCAAAAGTGACCAGGGAGCTGCCTGCTAGGACAAACAATGGGTTCAAAGAAATCCCTTACTTCATACTTGATAAAAATATTTCATTTCTATTCATCCAAATTTATATCTTTTATGCTTTACTTTGTATATAACTAACTCAGTCCACTCATGTATAGCTATACTTGAATCTATACATGAATTGAGAATATTAATGAAGTTGCTCAATAAGCCAGCCACCACCTGTTGCTTGAACATCCACAGGGAACGTGGCGCCACCCAAAAGATTTCTCCTTCCACCTTCGACACAGCAACAGGGAGACTCCATCGCACAAGAGAACCTCAGCCCCTCACGCAGCTGTCCTTCCAGAGCAGAAAGCCTGAGGGCTGTTCCCTGCGCAGCTCTGTGCTGCTGTTTTAAGAAAAATTTGGCATGAGATTAAAGATAGGATTTGAAATGAAATGTCTTATGAATTAATCTCCTTGATCTTGACATTGAAAAATTGAAAACAAGGAACGAAGGGAGCAAATCTGTCAAAATGATGAATAAATCATGAAGTTGAACACTTAAAATAAGCCCCACCTGGCTCTATCTGATACCAAGACATCTAGGCCGAAGGATCAAGAATAAACACTTGTAAATAATTTTATGGGAGTAATGAAAATTTCAGAGCAGAAAACCATATATTTCCCTATAGAGAATAATATTATTTGAGAAATATAATCTAAAAGTTTTTCTAAATTGCTCTTTGGAAGCAAGTATTCTATTTAGGAAATGTTTCTAAAACAGAGAACCATAAAAGCTATGGACTATAACTTGTACAATATCTTATTTTTCCCTATTGAAATATATATAATTTTCTAGAAAAGAGCCCTCCTATCCCTGTGACTATTCTACAAAAAAAATATTTTTTTTGAGAGAGAGAAAGAGAGAAGGCACAAATGAGTGAGGTGGCAGAGAGAGAGAGAGAGAGAGAAGTGGGACTTACCCCAAGTGGGGCTTGTGTTTACCTGAAGCAGGGCTAGAGCTCACCCAATGGTGCAGGACTCAAACTCATGAACCATGAGATCACGACCTGAGCCGAAGTCAGATGCTTAACTGACTGAGCCACCCAGGCACACCAACAAATACTTTTGAAAAGGAGTTACTTTCCTTACGATAATATCATCTCTCTTTCATTAATTTGTACCATGTTTAAATTAGCTTAAGATATTATATCCATTAACTTGTTATTCTTTATCATGCACAAACATGGACCCCAAATCCAACCACTGGAAGGTCCCTCAAGGCAGATCCCAAGTTATTTTGACATGATTCCATCATGTTTGGAGCGCTTCCTTACTCTTCGGTCCAACAAGACATCCCAGGGCTACTCTGTACTTTCCCTGTCTAATTTCTGAAACCAGCCAGTCCTTTGAGAAGCTCTAGCTCCTTTTAGTAGAGAATGGTAGTTAGAAAAGAAGATATAGGTGCTGGAAGGCTCCTTGCTTTATGGGTATCCTCATTTCTAAGACATTTCAGTAAGCAGGGAGAGAAAAATTAACATGACATGATATGATATATAATAAATGCGATATAATAACAAATAGAACAAATGCAATATAATAAAAATGTAATATAACAAATATAACACTAATATAATACAAAACTAATATAATGTAATACAAACTATAATATATGTTGTGTATTTACACTGGTAGCCACGTGTCAAATCCAGCCCTTCTGGGGTTTGGCCTCACCCTGCTCCATTTTTATTTGTAAATCATTCTCCCACAGGAAAGACCTGCTTCTCAGAAACGTCAATATTTTTACTTACTTCCTGTAATACATAAAAAATGTTTTAGAATCAATTTGGAACTCTTTTAATAGGGTGAAGATTACTTAGAGAGTGACATTTCCTGAGTCCTTACTGCCCCCTAGTGTTTGCTTTGCTGCTTCTGTAGTTTCTCAAACGCTTCTCCGGAAAGGGGTTGCCGGTTCTACCTCAGGGTTTTTCACCCTCAACATTAATGGCATTTTCTGCCACATGAATTTTCCTTGTGGTTGACTGTCCCGTGCATTGAGAGACATAGATTCGGTAGCATCCATTGCCCCTCCATAATCAAATAGCGCCACTTCCTCCCAAGCTGTGACAGTCAAAAATGTCCCCAGACATTGCGGACAACCCCTACTGTTCTTAATTTTCTAGTTAACCACAATACCATCTTTGCCTCAGAGAAGGAATGGAAGTACTTCCAAGTATGAGGATTCAAAAAAAAAAAAAAAAAGGGATAAAGAGATTAAGATCATTGAGGGCAAAGCCCTCAACTCAGGAATCAGGATTTTAGAGGCTAGGCTGATCCAATAAGGGGCTTTTCTTGACTAGAACATACTATCTGTAGACTGACCTGAGAAGAATTAGATAATACGACCAGATTTCCTGAGCATTATGATCCTAAGCTGTATAAAGTATATGTAGCTGACTAACTAGGTGAACTGGCAATTTAACATCATCTTGGCTCCATGTGGAACTAAGAAGTAAGCATTCTAGGATCCCGGATGCCTTTCTTGATAGACAGGCCCTCTGTGTTGAACCTGGTCTCAGTTGGTTGATTAGGGTCTCAGTTGGTTCCAAATTCAATCACTTGTCCTGGGTATTCAATGTAGGAAGGGGGTCTTGGAGAATATTTGCCCTGAATTATCCCTTTTCCTACTTCCTCCAAATAGCTTCATTGGGAGTCATGGGTAACTCCCTTTCTAGTCTGGGACAGCAATCTCCTACAGGATGTGGGAATTGCAGATCCACACCCTCAAAAATATTGCTCCATTTTCAAGTGCTTACATCCTTCCTCCATATTGCTCTTGCAAATTTCTGCAAGGTTTTTAAAAATCTATCCTATCAAGTTTTATATTTTTGGGTTTGACATATACTGAATGCATTATCTTACATACCTAAGAGGAATGTATTTCCTCTTCGATTCTTGTCATCTACAAATTCAAACAACAAATACCCAAATTCATCACTGCTTTGGGTAAAGTCATCAAATAACATATCCAATGACTCTGCCCTTTAGTGTGATACGAGTAGCCCTTAAAAACCCTGTGGCCAAAAATTTCAGCCATGGCCAGAAATTTATAATAATGAACTATACCTTTGGCCTAATGCCTGAGAAGATTTGTTAAAATAAAAATGTAATATCTTTTAGTGGTTATCAATTAAGTTTTGAAGGTCGCAAGACCAGAGATTGAAGCCAGGCTCCACTGCCATGGGAATTTAGAGACTGACTTTGCCTCTCTGGCTCTCTGCTTCTCCAGTAAAAATAGGAAAGACTAGCGCCAGCTCTGGAGCACTGCTGCAAGGATCAATATGGTGGCACGTACAATGTACCTAGCACAGTCCCAGGTACACAGTAGACCCTCAATGAAATCTTGTTCTTTACTAAGTTCCGCCAACATTCCCTTCTGGCAGAAAATAACCTGAGTAGCAAGGTGTGCCTGTTTTCGCCAAAGTACTTCCGCGTTAACATCTGCATGGAACCAGGAGTTCCTAATTTAAGATCCCTCTTAGACTCTACAGAGAGTTCTCCCATCAAACGTCAACTGTCACCATACTCACTCTAAGGAATGCTTTTTTTTTTTTTTTGGAGAGTGGTGGGGGCNCACACACACACACACACACACACACACACACACACACCCTCCAATACATTTTAAGGCTACTTTTCACAGTCAAAGTGAGGTGGCGCCTTTACTGGTTTGAATTATTTTTCTGGTACAAGAGTGACCCCTAGAGGACAGGTGTTGCATTTACGCTACCAAGAGCCAATGTCCGCTTTTGGTAAGTTTCAGACTATCGAGGTGTCAGACAGATGCTGGAGTTGGCAGGGTGTGAGTGAAGATCTTAATTCCACACTTACTAATGAGAAAATTTGTATATCTCCTTGATCTCAAAAGTATATTTTTTACAACTTTATTGACATGTTATGTACAATAAGCTGCATTTTAACAATGTTTGTTCTTCCAATCCATGAGCATGGAATGTCTTGTCATTTCTTTGTGTCATCTTCAATTCCTTTCATCAGTGTTTGTAGTTTTCAGAGTACAGGTCTTTCACTTCTTTGGTTAGGCTTATTTCTAGGTATCTTATTGTTTTTGGTGCAATTGTAAATGGGATCAACTCCTTAATTTCTCTTTCTGTTGCTTCATTATTGGTGTATAGAAATGCATCAGAATTTTGGGGCCCCTGGGTGGCTCAGTCGATTAAGCATCTGACTTTGGCTCAGGTCATGATCTCATGATCTGTGGGTTTGGACCTCACATAGGGCTCTATGCTGACAGCTCAGAGCTTGGAGCCTGCTTCAGATTCTGTGTCTCCCTCTCTCTCTGCCCTTCCCACACTTGTGTTCTGTCTCTTTCAATAATAAAAATAAACACTAAAAATTTGAAAAAAAGGAAATGTATCAGAATTCTGTATGTTGATTTTCTATTTCACTGAATTTGTGTATCAGTTCTACCAATTTTTGGTGGAGTCTTTGGGTTTTCTACTGTCTACATGACAGTATCTGTCATCTGCAAATAGTGAAAGTTTTACTTCTTCCATGTGATTTGGATGCCTTTTATTCCTTTTTGTTGCCTGACTGCTGTAGCGAGGACTTCCAGTACTGTGTTAAATAACAGTTGTGAGAGTGGGCATCTCTGTCGTGTTCCTGACTGCAGAGGAAAAGCTCTCAGTTTTTCCCCATGGAGGAGGATATTAGCTGCGGGATTTTCATATATGGCCTTTATTATGTTGAGGTATGTTCCCTCTAAACCTAAACCTACTTTGTTGAGTTTTTTTTTTTTATCGTTAATGGATGTTGTACTTTGTTACATGCTTTTTCTTCATCATATCGTTCTTATCCTTTCTTTTTTTTTTTAAATTTTTTTTTAATGTTTTATTTATTTCTAGGAGAGTGAGAGAGACAGTGTGAACAGGGGAGGGTCAGAGAGAGAGGCAGTCACAGACTCTGAAACAGGCTCCAGGCTCTGAGCTGGCAGTCAGCACAGAGCCGGACGCGGGGCTCGAACCCACGAACCGCGAGATCATGACCCAAGCGAAAGTCGGACGCTTAACCGACTAAGCCACCCAGGCGCCCCCGTTCTTATCCTTTCTTTTACTAATGTGCTGTATCACGTTGCTGATTTAAAATAGTTGAACCACACTTGCAACCCCGTAATAAATCCCACTTGATCATGGTGAGTGAGTTTTTAAATGTATTGTTGTATTCAGTTTGTTAGTATTTTATTGAGAGTTGTACATCCATGTTCCTCAGGGATATTGGCATGTAGTTCTGTTTTTTAGTGGAATCTTTATCTGGTTTTGGCGTCAGGGTAATGCTGGCCTTGTAGAATGAGTTTAGAAATTTTCCTTTCTTTTCTATTTTTTTTTTTTTTGAATAGTTTGAGAACAATGGGTATTAGCTCTTCTTTAAATATTTGGTGGAATTTGCCTGTGAAGCTATTTGGCCCTGGACTTTTGTTTGTTAGGAGTTTTTTGAGTAGTGATCCAATTTCTTTGCTGGTTACTGATTTGTTCAAGTTTTCTATTTCTTTCTGTTTCAGTTTTGGTAGTTTATAGTTTTGGGGATTTATTCATTTCTTCCAGATTGTCCAATTTGTTGGCATATAGTTTTTCATAATGTTCTCATAATTGTATTTCTGTGGTGCTGATTGCTATTTCTCCTCTCTCATTTGTGATTTTATTTGCATCCTTTCTCTTTTCTTTTTTCGTAAGTCTGGCTAGAGGTTTATCAGTTTTATTATTTTTTTTCAAAGAACCAGCTCCTGGTTTCATTTATCTGTTCTACCGGGGTTTTTTGTTTGTTTTGTTTTGTTTTTTAGTTTCTATGTCATTTATTTTTGCTTTAATCTTTATTATTTCCTCCCTCCTGCTGGATTTAGGCTTCATTTATTGTTCCTTTTATAGCTCCATTAGGTGTAAGGTTAGGCTTTTTACTGAGATATTTCTTGCTTCTTAAGGTAGGTCTATATTGCGACATACTTCCCTCTTAAGATCCCTTTTGCTGTATCCCAAATTTGAACCATTGCTTTCTCATTTTCATTTGTTTCCATGTATTTTTAAAAATTTCTTCTTTGATTTCCTGGTTGACCCATTTGTTGTTTAGTAGCATGTTGTTTAACCTCCATGTATTTGTGGTCTTTCCAAATTTCCTTGTGGTTGACTTCAAGTTTCATAATGTTGTGGTCAGTCTTTCCGTAATTGTTGAGGCCTGATTTGTGGCCTATTATTGATCTATTCTAGAGAATGTCCCATGTGCACTTGAAAAGAATGTGTATTCTGTTGTTTTAGGATGGAATGTTCTGTATATGTCTGTGAAGTCCATCTGGTCCAGTATCTCATTCAAAGCCATTGTTTCTTTGTTTATTTTCTATTAGATGATCTGTCCATTGATGTCAGTGGGGGTGATAAAGTCCTCTACTATTATTAAATTATTATCAATTCATTCCTTTTTGTCTGTTACTGTTTTATATATTTGGGTGCTTTCATGTTGGGTGCATAAATATTTCCAATATATATCTTCTTGTTGGATTGTCCCCTTTATTATGATACAGTGCCTTTATTTATCTCTTATGAAAATCTAGTTTGTCTGATATAAGTATTGCTATTCCAACTTTCTTTTGACATCCATTTACATGATAAGTATTACTCCATCCCCTCACTTTCAATCTTCAGGTGTCTTTAGGTCTAAAATGAGTCTTTTGTAGGCAGAATGCAGATGAGTCATGGTTTTTTATCCATTCTGATACCCTGGTCTTTTTGATCAGAACATTTAGTCTATTTGCATTTGGAGTAATTATTGATAGAAATGTATTTATTTTCTTGCTTGTTTTGTCATTGTTTCTGAGGATTTTATCTGATCCTTTCTTGTCTTTTTCACTTTCAGTCTTTCCTTTCCACTCCAAGAGGCCCCTTTAATATTTCTTGCAGGCCTGGTTTAGTGGTCACAACCCCCTTTAAACATTCCATGCCCATTGATTGGAAGAACAAATATTGTTAAAATGTCTATACTAGCCAAAGCAATCTACGCATTTAAGGTAATCCCTATCAAAATAACAGCAGCATTTTTCACAGAGCTAGAACAAATAATACTAAACTCGTATGGAACGACAAAAGACCGTAAATAGCCACAGCAACCTGAAAAAAGAAAAACAAAGCTGGCGGCATCACAGTTCTGGACTTCAAGTTATATTACAAAGCCGTAGTGATCAAAGCAATACGGTACTGGTACAAAAATAGACACATAGATCAATGGAACTGAATAGAAAACCCTAAATGAGCCCACACCTATATGGTCAATTAATGTTCAACAAAGCAAGAAAGAATATCCAGTTGGGAAAAGACAGTCTCTTCAACAACTGTTGTTGGGAAAACTGGACAGTAACATGCAAAAGAATGAACCTAGACTACTTTCTTACCTTATACACAAACAATAAATTCAAATTTGGATTAAAGACCAAAGTGAATCCGAGGTAGACTCAGCACTGTCAGTGCAGAGCCTGATGTGAGGTTCGATCTCATGAACCATGAGATCATGACCTGAGCTGAAATCAAGAATCGGTTACTTCACTGACTGGGCCATCTAGGCACCCCGAAGCTCAGTGAGTTTAAGTAGCTCGCCCAAAGTCACACAGCTAGTAAGTGGCAAAACCAGGCTTGCCATCCACTATCTACCTGTATAGCCCACGGGTTTAGCTATCACGCTGCACTTTTATTATTACATTGATGGTGGATTTTTCAGTGGAGTTAACGAGACTTAACTAAAGGTGGTGGAGTCAACAGAGTAGAGCAGTGCGGAACTAGATGGTGTGTCATATACTGTGCTTGCTCTTGGGGCTTGGAGGCACGTCCCTGCTGATCATGGGCTCTCAGGGGTGTCTCCTAACACCTACTACCCCCAAGACCCAAATCCAGGCATCTGATATCTTTAACTTTGTGTCCAGAAAGTATGAGAGTTCCAGCTCTGATCCTCAGTATCTGTGTAGCCTTAATGTCTTTTAAGCTTGTTTTCTTCTCTGAAACAAAGTAACAATAGTACTGAATGCATTTATTACTATATGAATTAAATGAGATTACAGGTTAATCACTTAGTACAGTGAACGCATATGGTAGCTACTCTACAACTGTTATTTATCGCTGTGGTATTATTGGTATTGTTATTAATTAAATCGAAGCTTGTGCTCTTTTCACTGGTAAAACATACTCTCTGTATATAAGTATGAAAATAGGGGAAGCTCAAATGGGGTGGTTACTTCAGCCCAGCATTGATGGAAGAGGGTTGTGGGCAGAGGTGGGAAGGAGGAAGCGGTGGTTCTTGGAGTGCTCACAGAGAAGGTGCTGGAATGGAGGTACAAAGGATCTGGAGATGGCTTTGGGTGGCTGGGGGGCTTGAGTGAGGACCAAGAAAAATAGTTCAATTGAATTAAATTCACTCAACATTCACTGAATGCTTGCTTTACTCAAAGCAAAGATAAATATGATATACCATAAAATCGTAGTACACCATTGTCTGTTTGAGTTTGGAGGGAAGGAACCAGGTATGTGGTGAGGGGTGAGGGGACATTCTCAGCCTAGGAAATGGTTACAGCAAGAACAAGGAGCAAGATGCACTAGAAGTCCGATGTGGAACTTTTTACACCCCCTCCACCCCCCAAAAAAGCAAAAAGAGAACTTTAGGAATTGCCAAAGCCAAAGGACACCAAAAGCAATGATAAAAACTGGGATATGGAAGCAGATAGTAAGAGTCAGGAAGGAATGGACATGTTTGAACGAGTTGGGAGTAGCTGGGTGGGGTGAGGTGGGGAGTCAGGAGTGGCAGATGCTTCACACAGCTGTTCGTGCCCTTGGGTGAGTTTTATGACAGTCATAAAACACTCTCCAGTGAAAAGAATGTAAATCCTCATTTTAAATTGTATTAAAACAGTTTAATGATTTATTGAATTAACTGCATAAATTAGATAATAAGTAAAGCAACAATAACTTCACAGTGACTACAATACTTAATTATTAATGAATGAGTTTTCACAACTTCCCTCCACCCCTGCTTCCCTCTATTCTCTCTGCTCTTGTTAGGTGGGGAGCTCTCTTGCTTCATATATTCACTTCCAGGCAGGAGAAGCTGAGTAATGCGTATCACAAAGAGGAAATGAAAAGAGGCTGGAGGGTATGAACTGATTCAGTCCTTTAGGGCTGATAAAACAGAGGTGAAGACAGGAGCCGAATGAATTGTCTTCCAGCAAGGGGTCTGAGCTGAAAAATGGACAGCGGGGCAGGTGGGGGGAGCTTGGGCCATGCGAGGGCTGGACTGGGTAAATAATGGCAGGGGCGCCTGGGTGGCTCAGACGGCTAAGCATTGGATGACTTCTGCTCAGGTCATGATCTCACTGTTTGGTTCACGAGTTCCAGCCCCACCTGGGGCTCAGGCTCTCTCCTGTTGGTGTAGAGCCCACTTCGGATCCTCTGTCTGTCCCCCTCTCTCTCTGCCCCTTTCCCCCACCCAAAAATAAATACACATTCAAAAAAAAGAAGGGCAAAGAGACTTACCAAAGCGCTGCTCTGGGTTCCCACCTGGAAATCCTTTAATATTCTCCCAAGAGATGGAAGTAAAGGGTGGAATTGCTTGATTATTTCTGTCCCTGGACAGTCAGGACAAGGTGCACTGGGGGCCACATGTCTTTGGTGTTAAGTGTTTAACTCAGGTCAGCTTGATCTGGGTGGAACCTCAAGTAATGGGCGTCTGAAGAAGACCCAGAGCACAAACATTCAGAAAAGGACAGAAAAAGTTAGCTTTAGGCTTCCCAAGGAAATAATGTGCAAAATCACCATGGTTTCTGAATTTACGTGTATCCACACGGAGAGGAAACAGCCTTCATACCCCTGTGCTGTTCAGGAGCAGCGCTTCACATGTTAACATAACAAAGTTCTCTTAAGGTGTCCAGGTTTCCTCAGGGTTTTGTTCTTTGAGGGACCATCACCAGATCTGACCGAGTCATTAATGATCTCAGGATGCAATCTGTTTCCTCTTGTATACAAGGTGCTGAATCCCACTGGAAACAGGGAAAAGTGTCAGTTTTTATGTTTCCGTACCAATGAGGTTTCATAGTCTATTATAAAAGCATGAACAAATAATTAGAAATGAAATGAAGTGGGCCAAGGCTACAAATAACAACAACAACATTAAACAAGAGAAAACTGCATGAAGAACTAGGAATGATCAGCAATGCAAGATGTAAGACAGAGAGGATCACTTGCCACGCAGGTGTGTGGGAGAGTGTTTTAGGCAAACATCCTTTGTCACTGATTTCACTCTTTAAAAAAACAACCTTTATAATGTTTATTTTTGAGAAAACGAAAGACAGAGCACGAGCAGAGGAGGGGCAGAGAAAGAGGGAGACACAGAATCTGAAGCAGGCTCCAGCCTTCGAGCTGACAGCAGAGAGCTCCATGCTGGGGTCAGATTCACAGATGGCTAGATCATGACCTGAGCTGAAGTTGGACGCTTAATGAACTGAGCCACCCTGAGTACCTTGATTTCACTTTTGTAAGCCAAAAGTGCTTCACACTTCTCCTCGGAGATGGAGATTGTCACTTGAGCAAAACATTTGTTTTACTTTTCTATGTTTGGCGGTCTCTGTGGCCAGCTAGCTGCCTCCATAATTCTATTTTTCACCTTGTGTCCACATGGGCCATGAGATGCATTGATTTTCCATTTCATTTCTCATTGAGCTGTGCAATATCTTGAAGGGACCATAAAAAATAGAAGATTTTGTGCACATCTGTTTTAAAACTTTCCATGTAAATTCATCGTCCTTAGAATGACGAGGTTTCCTTCCACGTGCGTATTTGCTGGGTCTGCATCCCAAACATGTTGCAAGAATACGTGCACGGTGGGGTTGCCACACGATTCAGCAGCTGTGTGATGTGCGGCCATTACAAATATGCAGGAAATGGGTTTGCGTGTGGAGTGATCTTCCTGTCTTTCCTCACGATTAGGAAGCCGTATTATCAGGGAGGGGTGCTGGGTCAGCAGCAATGCATTGATGTGTCAACTTTCTAGATATCCTGGTGTTCTTTCCTGGAGCAGGGGTGAAGGGTGGAGCGAAACCGACCAGGCAGGCCTGCCAACAACCAAGGTCTACAGTATGGGTCTATGTAAAAAGAGTGGGATCTGCGGACATTTGTGGCCGAAGCTTCCATACCGCTGGAGGTCCCAGGAGTGCTTGAGAGGTTTAGAGGAGTGAGAGTAAGTGGGCCAGCCCAGTCTGGGCAGGTATTCATGGAGGAGAAGCACTCGGGCCCTGCCATGACCACAGGATCAGAAAATCACATAAGGTGTTAAATCAACTTTATTGAGAAAGCTGATTCAATCATGCGAATCGTTCAGCTTGCCAAAGACAAAACTACAATTGAGTAAAGCCTTTGATGTCCTTTATTCAAGGGAAACAATGCATGGATCACAGGCAGTGGGGGGCCATTCTGGAGCGGAGTCAAGAATGAGTTTTATGAAGGCTTAGAAGAGACAATGTGGAAACAAGCATGATTGGCTAGGAGGCAGGGGATTTCCTTATAAGGCCAGGGCTCCTGTTTTCTAGGGCAAGGTAAGCTAATGAAAGCAAAATGGCAGCATTGTGATTGGTCTGTGTTAGGTTTCCTTGATAGGATTTCGTGTAAGTGCAGGCTGACTTTGGTTTACATTTGTGACATGGGCCAGGCCAGTGGGTAGAGCCTCCATCTTTTGGGTCCAGATATGTAAATGAACTTTATCAAACTAAAATTGGCGAAGCATTTTCTACATGCTGGGTGCTATGCTGGGTGCTGGGACAGAGCAGGACACAGTCTCTTAAGGTGGAGTTTTCCTATTGTCAATCTCTCTATTGGATGAGGTCACCCGTTTTAGGTTGCATTAAATAAATATTTAAGGCTAGGATTTCTGAAGAAGTGATTTATTTAAGGATATACCTCCAGGGGAAACCAGGAAGGTCTCAGGGGAGGCATGATGAGGAAGCCAAACAAGGGTGGAGTTTCATGTGAAGTCCCAGACTCACCTGATCCCATGGGGAGCTCTAGAACATGACACTCAGAACCCAGGAACTGGGCTTTGCATTCTCACATGGGTCTCACATGGGTCAGCTCTTGGCTAGGGACCTCTCATGGGAAATGTAAAACTCACAGGCACTTCCAGCTCTTATTACTGGAGACGTGGCTTTAGCATCCACCGGAAATTTTCTGAATGTTCCAGATACAAGCCTTTAGCAGCAATTGGACAGAAGCTGGAGGATGAGCAGGTGGGCAAGGTACCAACCATGTCCCCAACCCACCAGTGGGAGAGTGGGGAGACAGGACATAATGAAGAAAAGCACACCCAGAGTCTTGTTACTCAAACTGTGGCCTCAGACCAACAGCATCTGGTCTAATGGGATCCATCAACAAGGAGCTCGTAAGAAATGCAGAGTCTCAGGCCTCATTGAAGACCTAGTTAACCAGAGCCTGAATATTAACAAGATCTCCACAAGATAGATATGCATATTAACTTCCAGTGAACTTGGCTCCAGAATGTTAGAAAAGATGATCTACTGACCTCCTAAACTGGCAGGAATAAGCATCGTGATCTGAGCCACAATACGGTGGGCTTGGAAAGTTCTTAGTCTGAAGGCCCTCTGGCCTAGCAGCTGAAACCAGGGGCAAGAGAATGCATCCCTGGCTGAGGGTAGGGCAGTGCCCACTTCCCTACCCGGAGCTCTATCGTGCCAGGCGTTAGGGTCCCAAATTTCCAGACTCTTCAGTCTCCATTATTTCATGAGAAGTTAGTATCTTTTGGGGTGGAAAGTGGGGAGAGGATGAGGAGGAAAGTTTTGGACATTGACATAGGAAAGAGCAAAATACAAATAATGCAAGATTTAGAGTTATCCCACAATTTGAGCTTGAAAAGCATATTGAAAAGTCTCAGCAGGTAAATCACTTGACTCAGTTATGCATCATTAAGGAGTCATGGCACAAGTCATGCATGAGGAGAAAACTCGGGGGTAAAACATATTGGTCACCAGAAGGCCCCAATAGGACAAAAATGTCTCTTCCACAACACTGAAAATTCCCATTAGAGTCACAATGTAGTTGGTTAGCTAACACCATCTCTGAAAGGACACCATCTCTGGAAGGCGGCTTGCAGCAAAGTTTGAGGGACATCTGGTTACAGACGCAGATGACACACACTCATCTGACCTCAGGATATCCCTAAAATAACATGGGAAAATCATAGTTTTGGCTGTTGTTGATTTAAAGCAGTAAACTAGGAAGATAAAGGGAATTGAAGAGAATAAAACAGCAATAACTTTTAGGAGGCAAAAAGTAGATTGGTGATTGTGGGTGGTAGTTGACTTAGTAGAACCAAGAAAATTGAATACTAGAAAGTGAGCAATCAGGAAGGCTGATAATAAATTTAATGTATCCACAGCATGTCTCTAAAGGCTGAAGAATTAGCAACATCAGATACCTTAGAGATGGAAGCTTGAGCCAAAAATAGACCAGTGGACCAATTGGTAGTCTGTTGAAGATTCAGTTTGACATTCAGATCCTCTCCCAGAGTCCATGCACCCAGCATGCTGCCCTTCCCCCTCCAGGAAGAAAGGCAAGTGACTGGAAGTTGATTCTCTAGAAACAGCAAAACAGATGGTAGCCTTCAGATAGCCAAATGCCAGCCACAGCTAAGATCAAGGTTACCATAATGCAAAAAGAAGAGTAAGTAAAAGTTTAAATTTTGAATTGTATAAGTCCCCAGAGGACCCGGAAATCCCATAGCCATCAGCTTGCTGCTAGGAGATCGGAACGGTTTTGTCTGGCATTGAAAGATAGTAATATTGGGGATCTCCCAAAGAAACAGTCCATCTCAATCATCATCCCACATTCCACACTTTTCTCCCTTTTTGCCAGGTTCCCTTCCAAGCAGGTTTCCAGTTAGGTTTTTGATGCCCCATTCTAAACCAGGAGCAGATTGCCAGGTGTCCACAAGTAATGCAGCAAGATTCTCACACCGAGAGTTGTGACACCGAGGCTTCTTAATTACCAGGAAGCAACTTTTATTCAGGCTGGCACTGCTCAGTTGGGTTTGTACCCAAAGAACTGAGTACCGAACGTCATGTGGTGTCATTCTTTTTATATATTTTCTATTTCCTTGTCTCCCGTATATGGTAACACACATAACCGTGCGGTCTGATTAAGAAGTCTCAGTTTACAAGGTCATGAGGGATGTTGTCACATCCCAGAGGCACATAGCCAGGTGACGTTGAAGTTTACTCTCCCTTTTTTTTCTCTCTCCTTAGGGAGGGGACCCTACCACATTCCCCCCTCAGATGCGCAGACCCCTCGATTTTGGGTCAAAGAGCATCATCTTGGTGTATATTTCCATAACATCATTACATGAGTGGCCGTTTTTCTCTCAACCGTCACCTGAGTGACACCGGAGACAGAGCGGACGATCAAGGGAGCTAAGCAGGGTAAGATCAAGCACCCTCCCAAGGTATCAATACTGAAAGAACAACATCAGAGCATTTTCCATGTTTGAGATGTTTTGCGTGAATGAGCATCTGGTTGGGTTTTCAAGTTCTGGCCAACTATGTAATTAGCTTTCCTTCTTTCTCTGGATCACTTTCCTTCTCTTTTCCTCTTGTTGCCCCAAAATTGCACCATATAATAACCATTAACATGCAAGCTTTGCCTTAGGCCCTTTTATCAGATAACACAAGATACTATGCCCAGGCCTGAGAATGACCACATAGAGGAGACTGTTCACCCTCCACTCACTGGCTCACGTGGGACTATGGAGGAATTGAAAGTAGTCTTTTAGTGCATTAAGGTGTTGATTTTTATTTTACTTTGATTTCAGAAAATTTCAAATATATACAAAAGTAGAGATAACAGTTTAATGAGCCCCCATATACTCATCAGCTAGCTTTAGTTATGATCACCCATGGCCTCTCCTGGCTCATCTATTCCTCTACTCTCCTTCTCCCTCAACTTTATGTCTCTGAAGCAAATTCTAGGCATCATCTCATGTTATCCACAAATATTTAAGTATATCTTACTAAGGTAACAGGTCTTTAAAATCATAACACAATATCTTTGATCATAACTAAAAAAACAATTTATCCACATCATTAAGAAGCCCATTATTCTTTAAATTTCTCTACTTAATTTCTAATTTACTTCTTTTGTAGTTGGTTAATTCAAATAAGAATTCAATTAAGTGCACTATATCTATATCTGTATCATCTATACCATCTATATCATCTATACCATCTATATCTATATATAGACTTTTCCAGTCTAAATTTCTCTCTTTTTATCCTTGAATTACAAATTTTGAAGAAAATTAGTAATTTGTCCTAAATATATTCCCATGAAATTCCATAGTGTTGTTGGTGTATTCTTTGATGATTTTTCCTTAAAGTATCATTTTTAACTCATGAATTTTAATGCATTTGAAATGTTTAAATTCATTTCCATTTTAATTTCTTTTCAGGCTCAAATTGCCTTATTTGTGGTCAATGGGAACTTTCTTACGCTGGCTCCTGGGTCCTTTTGAAATGACCCCAGTAGTCTTTCATGGCCTCTGCTTTCTGCTGTAACAAGATCTTCAGACTCATCATATATTTCCTGCCCAAGGCCCAGAATCAATTACAGTAAAACCTTGGTTTGCGAGAATAATTAATTCTGGAAACATGCCTGTAATCCAAAGCACTTGTATATCAAAGCGAATTGATTTCAAGAACCATTGGCTCAGTTGTGATCATGTGATGTTTGGCATCATGTACTACTTATATTGGAAGACGTCGCTCATATATCAAGTTGAAATTTATTAGAAATGTTTGCTTGCCTTAAGGAACACTTGCAGAACAAGTTCCTCAAAATTCAAGTTTTTGCTGTATTTTTTTAAGTAGCCCTACTCCTCTATAGCCACAAAAGTTTTAGAAATTACTATAGGAGGATATCATTCTGATTTTGACATAGAAAAAATTTCCTTAAAAAGATATAAAATGTTAAGCATGTAAGAAAATACAGATATAGTTAACAGTATCAAGACATGTCTCAAACATTTTAAAATGCCGAATTAGAGTATTTTTGCAACATATGTAACCAATAGCATATAGAAAGAACTCCAATAATTGAATACAAAAAGAAAAAAATGCTTCCTCAAACTTTCCCTGACCAAAATAAATTTCAAATAAGGATTTCACATTCACAAGAGAGGAAATCCACATCATCACAGTGTTATGAAAGAACGTTCAATCTCTTTGGCAATCAGGGGAATGCAAATTATGACATACCATTGTATCCATGCCCCGTAGTCAAAAATCAAGAAATTTGACAATATCAAGTGCTGGAGAGGTGCATATTGGAGATGTCTTTGTATAGTGCTGATGGGAATATATATTAGAAAATGGGAGAATGCATAAATAATTTGTAATATTTTAGTTCATTCAATTCATTGCTATTCCATGGAAATAATGAACTATCTGGGGTGCCTGCATGGCTCAGTTGATTAAGTATTGGACTTCAGCTCAGGTCATGATCTCACGGTAAATGAGTTCAAGCCCCACATTGGCCTGTCTGCTGTCAGCACAGAGCTTGATTTGGATCCTCTATCCCCTCCCTCTCTGCCCCTCCCTAGCTCATGCTCTCTCTCTCTCTCTCTCAAAACTAATTAAACACTTAAAAAAAAATACCTGGAAACAACCTGACTCTTAGAAACACCATGTAGAATGGAACAACCAAGATCCAGAAGACTACAGAATATGTAAAATTTTAATAAACAATTTGACATTGTATTGTATATACCTAGAGAAACTCTTGCATTATCCGTGTACATACGCAATCTCTGTAGGGCAGGGGTCAGTGAGCTACAGCATATGGCCCACCACATGTTTTTGCAAGCTTTGTACTTGAATACAGCCGCACCCATTTGTTCATTTCTGTTTTCCCACCACAATGACAGAGTTGTGGTAATAGAGACCAGATGGCCCACGAAGACTAAAACATTTACTATCTGGCCCTTTACCAAACACATTTGCTGCCCCTCCCCCCACGCTACAGTACGTGTACCATAGTGCCAAGTTTTAATAAGTCTCACGCAGAAGCAAATATAAGCAACCTATTATTTTCTCATATTTTCCCAATAAGGATATACAAATAAAACTAGGGAATGATGAATAAAAATTCAGAATAGTGTTTACTTCGGGTAGGAATCAGAAGGCAAAGGACGGAATGGGGAGAAATACATATATATAGAAGTTAATGGCACTATTCCCTTCCGTGCATTAAATATTGTATTAGAAATATAACTAAAAGTAAATTTTAAAAACCAAAATAAATAATTACAGAAAAATTTCTTAGGACTGAATGACATAAGCTTCCAGATTAAAGGAGCCTGAGTACCAGTAAAATTGTACAAGAGTCAGTCCATCCCAAAGCACATCATTATGAAATTTCAGGACATTGGCGACAGAAATTTCATAAGCTTCCAGAGATCAAAGTTAAGGTCATATACAAAAGATCAGAAATTGTTGTTCAAGTTTTGAATTTTTACTAGCAAGGCTAAATATTAGAATATGACAGAAAAAGCCTGTTGGTATTTCAGAGGGAAAATATTTTTTCCCTAGATTTTTTAGCTTAGAATCCTATACATCACTACACTAGGAATTTAACAGAGGGGAGAGAAAAGGCATTAAATTTTTTTTAATGTTTTATTTATTTTCGAGACAGAGGGAAACAGAGCATAAGTGAGGGAGGGGTAGAGACAGGGGGAGACACAGAATCCGAAGCAGGCTCCAGGCTCTGAGCTGTCAGCACAGAGCCCAATGCAGGGGTTGAACCCACAAACAGTGAGATCATGACCTGAGCCGAAGTTGGATGCCCAACCAACTGAGCCACCCAGGTGTCCCGAGAAAAGGCATTTTGAAGTATTCAAAATCTAAAAACTCTTACTCCTTATGTCTCTTTTTTCAAGTTGCTAAATTGAGCATTTGCTCCACAAAATTGAGTCAGTGAACCAAGAAAAAGATGAAGATGTAGGATGAAGATGATGAAGAATGTAGGATAAAGAGAGTCCAGTCCCAGAGGGACATAAAAAAAAAAAAATTCCTCAGATTCTAGGTCATCACAAGAGGACAGACAGCCTTTCAGGAGCCTTGAGAGCAATAATTTGGTCTGGACCAGATCAGAGGCTCTGAGCATTGTTATTTTAAGAAAATGAAATTGCTTAGATCCCTCAAGTGTTTGAATGTATTTTTTTCCTCGGTTTTATTGAGAAAGAATTGATATACGTGTCTTTAAGTTTAAGGCATACGGTCTGATGCCTTAATTTACATATATTGTGAAATGATTCCAACAGGTTCAGCTCAGAGCCACTTTGTCATACAGATACAATAAAAGGAAAAGAAAAGAAAGAAGGAAAGAAACAGGAAAATGAATTTTCTCCTTATGGTGGAAGAATTTTCTCCTCATGGTGGAAGAACCCTTAGACTTACTCTCTAACCAACGTTTTTAATACGTCATACATCAGTGTTAGCCCTAGTCATCGTGCACATTACACATAGTACTCGTGTATCTTATAACTGTAGGCTTGTGCCTTTTGGCCATGTTCTTCAAGTTCCTCTTCTCCCCACCCCTCGTCTCTGGTAAACTCAAGTCTGATATCCTTTCCTATGAGTTTTTTCTTTCCTTTTTAAAAATATAGTACTTCTCTTTCTATCTGGCCTATTTCACTTAGTATAATGCCGTGTGGGTTTATCCACCTTGTAATGCTCCTGTCATTCTTCATATTTTATGGCTAAAAAATATTGCATTGCATATATCCACCATGACTTCTTTATCCAGTTATCCACCAATGACCACTTCAGTGGTTTCCATGTCTTGGCTATTAAAAGTATTGTTTCTATGAACATGGGGGTGCAGATAATCTTTTCAAAGTTAGTGTTTTCATTACCTTTGGATATATTCCTAGAAGTGGATATATTCTAGATCATATGGTAGTTCTATATTTATTTTTTTGAAGAACTCAATACTGTTATCCATGGTGGCTGCACCAATTTACAATCCCACCGACAGTGTACAAGGGTTCCCTTTTCTTCACACTCACACCAACATCTGTTATCTCTTGTCTTTTGATGGCCATGTAATGGGCATGAGGTAGTATTACACCACAGTTTTAATTTGCACATGGCAAATGATTAGTGTAGGTGAACATCTTTGCACGTACTTGCCTTTCATACATCTTTCATATACCTTTGGAGTGAGGTCTATTCATGTCCTTTGCCCATTTTAAACTAGGTTATTTATGTTTGTGTTATTGAGCTTCATTAGTTCTTTATATATTTTGGATATGAACTGATATCAGAATGTGGTTTGTAAATACTTTTTCCCATTATGTAGGTTGTCTTTACACTTTGTTGATGGTTTCTTTCTGTTGCACAGTTGTTTTTTAGTTTGATGTTGTCCGATTTGTTTATTTTTTATCTTGTGGTTTGTACTTAAGGTGTCATACCCAGAAAATCATTACCAAGACCCTTGCCAAAGAACTTTGTTCTTATGTTGTTTTCTAGAAGTTTCATGGTTTTAGGCCTTCCATTTACATCTTTAATCAATTTTGAATTAATTTTTGTGAGTGGTTTAATCTATGGATCATTTAGTTCATTTACATGAGAATATCCAATTATCCATTTATTGAAGGGACTGTGTCTTCTCCATTGAGCATTCTTGACTCCCTTCTCAAATATTAGTTGACCATATTTTATTGTGTCTATTTCTGGGCTCTCAATTCTGTTCCATTGATATGTTTGTCTGTTTTTATACTAGTACCAAACTGTTTTGGTGACTACAGCTTTAAAATATAGCTTGAAATTGGGATTGTGATACCTCCTGCTTTGTTTTTCTTTTCTTTTTTCTTCTCATTAGATGCATAATATAAAATTTATCTTGCTAGGAGAGGTTTGTGGCTGAGTTAATAACAAGTATATATAAACTGAATACATTAAAAATGTTTATTTCTTAATTTTGAGAGAAACAAAGAGAGAGTGTGTGTGAGTGGGAGAAGGGCAGAAAGAGAGAGAGGGAAAGAGAGAATCCCAAGAAGGCTCCACACTCAGCACAGAGCCCTACATGAGGCTCAATCTCAGCACCGTGAGACCATGACCTGAGCCCAAATCAAGAGTCAGACTGAGCTACTCAGGCGCCCCTAAATACATTTAAAAGACAAGATAATTAAGAATGCTAGAATAACAAAATGTGCAAAATGTACAATTATAGAATTTGGCCCAGCTTGAATTCCATGCACATGGTCATAATAATGAAGATAGCAAATAATTATGTAACCAAAATTTAGATATTATCATATATGGCAGAATGGAAGGGGTGCACATGCATATCTCTAAAGGCCATGCTTATATTGCTACTTCTCAAAGTAGCAATATGGCGCTATGGATGAAAACATTAAAAGAATTAGCTAAAGCAATTAAAAATAATTCCGTTATGGAGTGAGAAATCTGGGAAGAAAAATGATGTGCCTTTACACTTGTAATTAAAAATTTAGAAATAACTTACCAAAATGACACCAAAGACCAAAATCTGATACATTAAATAGGATCATCCCTTCCCAGTTTAACCAACTAACAAGAAAATATGGCAGTATCTGGAACTGACCTCTCCCTTAAAAGAAATTAATTAAACAAGTCAGCTTGAGTCTAAGAAGATGAGATACTTAGTTTTTGTTGTCTTCAGCACGTTACAGAATCTTTCCATTCACTTGAAGCTGTTCTTCCAGAAATGAGTGTTGTTTGGTAGTTAGAAAGGAGGGAGTGGGGGAAGAAGCATCCTCTTCTCTGACACTCAGAAATGGGTCATGCTGTTGTATTAGACATAAAGCTCATCACAGAATCCCACCCTCAGACAAGTTACTCCGAGGCCACGCCAAAATGAGATAAGATAAGCCCATGTCATAATTTTGTTCAAGTACAGACAAAAGCAAGGTGACTCTGCCATCCATAAAATAGCAAACACACCTGTCTCTCACCCAAAAATGATTGATTGCTACTTCTTTATCATTTATGGTTTTATGCTCCCTATAAATAAGATTTATTGAGATACCAATCAAAGAATTAGACCTCCTCCCTTTTCTGACAGCATCCAATGCAGAGCAAATCCCAGCCATGAGTAGGGTGGGATGTGGCTGGTGCCTTGTCATATGCAGCGTGAACAAGAGGGGATACAGTTTTACATTGCTAAGCACTGGGCAACTCAAGAGTGAATGTAACATTGTTTCTGTCCTTGAGTTCCTAATGTCTCCTTAAACAGAGGCAGCAACATACAATAATGCATTTCAAAACTAGAGAGAACATGATACTCCTACGGGAGGGGTGTGTGTGCCTGGGTGGCTCAGTCAGTTAAGCATCCGACTTCGGCTCAGGTCATGATCTCACGGTTTGTGAGTTCGAGCCCTGCATTGGGCTCTGTGCTGACAGCTCAGAGCCTGGAGCCTCCTTCAGATTGTGTCTCCCCCTTCTCTGCCACTCCCATGTTCCTGTTCTGTCTCTCTCTGTCTCTCAATAATAAATAAAAATGTTTAAAACATTTTAAAAAACTAGAAAGAACATGAAAGTTATTTTCAGTGGAAAGAACATTGACCTAAAACATTTGGGTTTAATTTTTACAACTTATTAACACTGAAGCAAATCACTGGACTACTCTACTGGTCTGTTTTCTCACTTATAAGACAAAGATTTATCCTACTAAACAATCACTGAAAATATTAAGTAAGATCATGTGCACTGAAGTGTTTTATAAGTAGTATGGGATGACTATAACTTGGGGAGCCCAAAGGGAAAGGAAGCCCCAAAAAGTGAAATGACCTACCCAAGATCATAATGGATATTATGAGACATCAGTATAACACTCAAGTGGAGATAATTACCAACAGTACTTCAACAGTAAAAATAATGATAATAATAATAATAATAGCAATTGCTTATTATGAATAGACATTCTGCCTTACAATTTTTCTACATTATTTCATTTATAACAAAAATACTTTAGTCTTGCATGTAGAAGGTGAACCTCCTTTTATATTTCTCTTACTTTATAATTTTACCCAGAGCTGATGGAATTCATGAACATGATTATGTTTTACGACTCTATCAGAAATTTGGGAAAGAGAGGATATGTGCTCAACTTTCTACATTAATATAAGAAGAAAGAAGATCTTAAACTTCAAGATCATGAAGCTGTATTTGAATATCATGCAACATAATTTCAATTTGAGTCAGGCTAAATGGTCATGACTCTTGATTTAAAAAAGGTGATGAACTCCCTTCTTAATAAAGACCCTCGAGAAAGTCGGGATAGGAGGAACCTACTTAAACATCATCAAAGCCATCTATGAGAAGCCCTCAGCTAACATCATCCTCAATGGGGGAAAACTGAGAGCTTTCCCCCTGAGATCAGGAACACGACAGGGATGTCCACTCTCACCACTGTTGTTTACCATAGTGCTGGAAGTCCTAGCATCAGCCATCAGACAACTGGAAAACAGTGTGGAGGTTCCTCAAAAAATTAACAACAGAACTCCCCTATGACCCAGCAATAGCACTGCTGGGAATTTACCCAAGGGACACAGGAGTGCTGATGCATAGGGGCACATGTACCCCAATGTTCATAGCAGCACTCTCAACAATAGCTAAAACATGGAAAGAGCCTAAATGTCCATCAACAGACAAATGGATCAAGAAGATGTGGTTTATCTATACCATGGAATACTTCATGGTAATGAGAAACAATGAAATCTGGCCATGTGTAGCAACATGGATGGACCTTGAGGGTGTTATGCTGAGCGAAATAAGTCAGGCAGAGAAGGACAAATATCATATGTTTGCACCTATAGGAGGATTAGGAGGAACTTAATGAAGGACCGTGGGGGAGAATAAGGGGGGAAATAGTCGGGGAGAGGGAGGGAGGCAAACCATGAGAAACTCCTGAATGCTGAGAACAAACTGAGGACTGATAGTGCGGTTGGAGGGAGGGGAAGGGGGGTGATGGGCATGGAGGAGGGACTTGTGGGGATGAGCACTGGGTGTTATATGGAAACCAACTTGACAATAAACTATTAAAAAAAAAAGGTGATGACAAAAGGTTCCTCCTTGATGGTAAGGTTTTCCAAGAAATATTTTGAAATGGGCTTTATGTGGTCATGTCCAGGCAAACAGGAACTTGTTATAGAGTAAGAGTGGTTAAACATTTGTAACCCTAGGAGTTGGTCACAAAGATATGCATACTTGAGTGTTGTGGAAAAGTTTAGAACTTTCCTTGAGTAAATGGTATGGATTTATTCTTTATCCCTCCACATATTTGGGCTTCTTAGCATCACTTGATGATATATGAGACTGATATAGTCCATAGCCAGTTCTGATGAATCAAAGAGCCTTTGCATTCTAAGAAGGTACTACTATAGAAAGGTTATATTAGAACACAAATCTACATCCTGCCTCTGTATGAAAAGAGATAGTAACATTAATGTTTTTTTATAATTTTTAAAAACATTTTTAATGTTTCTTATTTATTTCTGAGAGAGAGACAGCGTGAGCAGGGGAGGGTCAGAGAGAGAGGGAGACACAGAATTTGAAACAGGCTCCAGGCTCTGAGCTAGCTGTCAGCACAGAGCCTGACGCGGGGCTTGAACCCCCGAACCGTGAGATCATGACCTGAGCTGAAGTCGGACGCTTAACCGACTGAGCCACCCAGGTGCCCCATAGTAGCACTTTAATATTAAGGCAACAAGTATATGGGTACAAATATTGAAATGACTAAGAAATATGATTGAAATAGTGCTGGAAGCATGGTAAGGGTAAAAGTCACTGAGAAATGATATACTTTGGGAGATAGTTCATTCAGATAATTCATCTGACTCAGACTTCCGATAAACAAACAACTGTAAAAGGATAGATTAAGTCTAGAATGAAATCTCCCTCTGTCTCTCTCTCTTTCTCTCTCTCTCTCTCTCACACACACACACAGCCACCACAAGCCCTGACCTGATGGAAATCTGAGATGTTCTGATCTTTGTACGATCTCATTAACATACTCACTTCAATGTCAAATACATAAATCATGTAAATTATTTATTTCCCTGAAGTCAAGAGTCTTGCAATCTTATTAATAGGATGGTGTTTAGCCACATCTTCAAAACACTTTTTCCCATTGAAAGTTTACGTATTTCTGTTCATAGTCAAATGTCTAATGCAAGACTTAGAAAATTGAGGCAAATGAAGTGGCCTTCTTCCTTTGTGTCCTTAAATGCTCCCACCCCCATCTTCTCTCAGCTCTTAGCCTCCTTTCCTAGTGCTTGGAACTTGAGCATTGCTTACACCTCCTGGGTCCCCAACTCCTTTGATGCCTTCACCTGAAGCCTGGAGTAGATGACGTATTTTCCCTGCCACAGGCCTGACACTCTCTATGTCTATTGTAGCTAGTCACGATCAAAGTCTCTGTTATTTTGTTGATGGAGTCCTATCTCACATCTGATGCTGAAGTTCTCCAAACTCCTAGACCGAGGAACCTAACATTCAACTTACATCATTTGATGGGACTCACCCTTAACTGCTGCCTATTCCAGAAGATAAAGTTTTCTATCTTCATAGCAAAGGAGGAAGGAAGAGAAGGAAGGCCAAACTTTGAGGCTAACTAAGGAGGATCAAAATTAGAATACAAAAGTTTGTCTTCAGTTTAGTTCAAAAACATTAAGTAGGCAGTGAGTGCATATTATACTAAAAGTTGTGGGTATAGAAACTGAGATATACAGTTTCTGTTCGTAAGAGACTTACCAGGGCAACAAACATGTCAAAATAGAACTTAATATTTTTCTAAGTCCAGTAATAAAGCTGACCACTAATGCTAACAAATTTGGGCATTGTGGCCAGATATTAAAGATTTATTTCACAGTATTTAAATTAATATTATTGGATAAGAAAACAGAGAGCAGATCACAGATGGTCTTGGACTCTGACTGGACTTTATCTTGTATTTACTGAGGACTCGATGAAGAATTTTCAGAAGAGTCATAGCTAGGTCAGGTTTACATCAAATAGATCAGGCTTGCGGCTTAAGGAACAAGAGACTAGAAATGTGGGGATGAGACCAGAGATGATGGAGACCAAAGCGCAATCGTTTCAGAGAAAAAAGAGGAGCACATCAAGAAATACTTCAAAACTAAAATTAGTGGACTAGTTAAATGATAGATGTGAACGTGGACATAAAGAAAAGAGTAAAGGATGTTGCTTCAATTTTGGCTTGGATGTCTGAGGCGGATGGGAAGCAGATGTGGAGAAACAGGTGGACAAAAACAGGCCAAAGACAGATGGACAAAGACAGGCAGTCAAGGGCGGGTGCCCGCTAGGAGGCTGCTTATGGCATCTTGGGATCCCGGGAGAGGTCAAGGTTGGAGACAGAGTAGCAGAAGCCTTTGCTGTCTCCTTCTCACCCCTCATGCTCTCGTCACCCACGCATCCCATTTACATTCCCATATTCCTGTCCACGCGCTCTGTGAATTATGACTAATTAACAGAGGGAGAACTGAGCAATCACTTCCCTTCCTTCTCCTCACTTTGACACAAATCTAAATAAGGCTGTCTTCATTTGAAGGTGATGTAGGTACTCCGGCCCCACCCTGTGATAAGATGCATCACTGTGTCTCAATACACTTACTTCTTTTGGCAGTTCCGTCCTAGAGATCAGGGATTCCCCTCATCATTTTATATGGGACCAAATCTGATACCTGTGTGTAAATCATTTATGTATTTTAGTAGGAAGTGTCTGGTCATTTTATCTACTCTTAATGAAAAAAGAAGATACAGAAATTCATAAAGAGGGTAAAACAAAAGTAATTGACATCTGGATTTGGAATGCTTTCTATGACTATCTTTATTTTTATTTTTATTTTTTTACCTTCTAAGTATGTTTTATGAAAGTTATCACTGAGAGGCACCTGGGTGGTTCAGTTGGTTGAGTGTCCAACTTTGGCTCAGGTCATGATCTTGCAGTCAGTGAGTTTGAGCCCTGCATCAGGCTCTGTGTTGACAGCTCAGATCCTGGAGCCTGCTTCTGTCTCTCTCTCTCTTTACCCCCCAGCTCATGCTCTGTTCTCTCTGTCTTTCAAAAATGAATATCTGTTAAAAAAAAAAAACATAGTTATCATTGAAATATGTTACTTTTTTTAGGCGTACAGCAGTGGCCTAGATGTACTAGGAACATACTAGATAAAAGAGAGACTAAATTAAGACTTGTTAAGCAATATAAATAATCCACTTATCCAAAAATAATCCACAAGGGTAACAGACAGCCGAATGATGCATGCAATTGTGGTTACACGAATCCAGTGTTGTATCATTAGATCCTTGAAGGAAATGCATCATGACAAGCGCAGTTTCATCTGCTGTGTAGAATGAGTGACTTCATGATTCACAACACAATCGGTGGCCGCTCTGGAAATGTGATCTCTCTCTGCATGCTTTTGGCATGACAGGTTTTAGGAAGGTTGTTGGTTTTCTCAAGTAGCTGAATCACAGAACACTGGATATTTGTTCCCACAGCCTACCAGCCATGGCATCTATGTTGGGATTATCACTTGGCAACAAGGTAAATACTCTGAGTGAAGTGTTACACTCCCTAACAGAGCTTGTTTCATGTGCAAACTTTCTCACAGGCTGGCCCAGGGCGATACCTCAAAATAGGCAAGGTTTGCTTTCTGCTGCTCTGGATTCTGATATCGTTCCTTTCTGTGGCCTTGGCTCACTCATTCAAAACTGCCTCGGTCTTTTGCTTTTCTTCCTCACACACCCTGAAACTCTTTTTCCTGGCCACCTCTCCCCACTCTATCAAAACACTTTTTGCAGGAATTAAGAAACATGTATTATTTCTCCCAGAGCCATGATGAATTCTATCGCTAATCGTAGAAGGAGATGTTTATTCTCTGATAAAGATATTTCAAAAAGCATATACTGCACGAATTCTTAGTCAAGGTGGCCCCAAAGTCACACCATGGAAGTAGCCACTTTCACATTCATTTGCTCCTGCTTACAGTGACAGCTACTAAATTTCTAGGATGCACCATGTTATCAAAATACTAGGGCTAATTAATATTAATGATCTTGGTTGTAAAAACAGTGTTTCAAGACATTTCATGGAAAGTCATTGGTAAAATAAGATTATTAGATGGAATTTTATGTCAGAATGGGACTTCCTTTTGGGTCTACAATTGAATCATGCCTTGGATAATTTTAGTGGTGACATTGCTGATGTAGAGATATTTCCCATCAACCAGCAAATCACATGGGAAGAGTAACTGTGGAAGTGCCGGTGGTTGTACATTCAAAGTGGAGAAGAGAAAAGAAATAACATGGCAATGTGCTGAGCATGAGCAAGCACATACCTAGTGAGCACTTTAATTTGAGCCAAGTGCCTATCTCATTGGGGAAGACTGTCATGGTCATAGAGTCATGGTACTTACCAGGTACAAGGACATCGAGATGACGAGATGAGTGGTTAACGGACAGCTCCCTCAGTCACAGTTGGACGGGTGCTTCCGAGAAAAAAAACCACAGTGCCTATAATCTCCAAATTAGAATATTAGAACATTATTCATAAAGTTGTTTTCTTATCTTGGGTCTTATTTATCCTTTATGCATGTTTCACTGCAGTGCTACCAGGAAGAAAATAAACACCTTGATATAGACACTTTGGTCATGTATTTCTGGTTTTAAAAGTAATGCATTCCTATTGTGGAAAATGGGGGGAGTTGTTTGAAGTAAAAAAAAATTGACAAACATCTATAAACTTACTGGAGTCAGTTTATATTTTGACACTTTCCCTTTGGGTCATCTTTCTGCATATATTTTACTTATATATGTGAGGTCGTATTGCATATATAATGTTGTATCCTATTTTTCATGTATGATTATCTGACACATTTTCCTGGAGGATAAGAAATAGAGAAGGGGGAGCACTTGCTGTTTCATTATTCCCAACTTCCACAGAAGTGATCTGATATATAGCTGTTGCAAGTACTATTTCAGGTTAACTGAGAAACTTCATCTTATGTATTCTATAAGGGTGAGAGTCACTATGTAGTAGCTCTGCTCTTCTAAACCACCTACCGACTGGACAATTTCAGTGGTCTCCTGGTAGGGGTCTCAGCCTTCTGGTTCCCCGTCTTCTAGACTTTTCTTTTCCTCCTCCTCCTCCCCCCTCCCCCCCCTTCTTCTTTACACTTTTTACAAGCAACTTCTCTTCCCCAGAGTTTACACAGGATGTCTTTAGATTAGATCTCAGCTCAGGGTGGTATCAAGTCCCCTCTGTAAGATGCAGTCCCCTCTCCCCTCTCTCCTTCTCCTACAACAGCGGCTGCACCAGGCAGATCTCAGGCAACTGCTCAACAGTCTTCAATTCCCACTACTGTAATTTTAGTGCCTTCCCTTTTCAATCTTCATTTTATTTTCATTTCTCTTTATTGTCTCCTTGAGTCCCTCACACGCATTTGTCAATCTTTCCCCCTCTTTCCTGTGACACTACCATTGGTGCCACTCAGTTTGGCTTTTTATCATAAATTGCCTTTTATGCTTCCTCCGGTAGTTTGATGTGTAACTCAAACTCTTCGTCAAGGGTTTATTTTTATACTGAGCTCATAAAATTTCTCTCATCTAGGCAGGAAGGCAACTTCCAAATCACTCCGTTATACTAGCAAACCCCGTGGAACACTTACTAGGTGAAAGGTAATATGCTAAGCATCAGACACACATGATCTCGTTGATTCTTCACAAAAGGCTATGCCATTTAGGAATGCTTAAACAACATAGACTTATTTACCATCTCATGTAACCATAACCATGAGAATGAAAACTAGAGGTAGGTCATTTCCAGAATCGACTTGGGAGTGCTCTGATGTCAAGGCTCTGGTTTGGTATCTCTGCAAACCCATTGGCCTTCCTGTGTGGTTGATGTATGGCGGAACATCTCTTGGCATCACTTCCTCATACAGCCAGGCTCAAAGTCAGGTAGAAGGGGTGGCATAGGATAAGGAAATTCTGTCTGCATGCCTCCCTCCTATAAGGAAGGAGAAATTTCCCTAGACATTCCCCAACGGATTTCTCCCAAACTTCACTGACCAGAATTGGGTTATATAGACACCCCCTTGGCCAACAACTAGTCCCTCTTTCCCCAAGATAAAGAAATCTCTTGACACCTAAACAAAATCAGGGAGAATAGCAAAAACTGGATTGCTTTTGCATAAGCAATGAACAGTACCCGCATTATTAGGCAATTTAAGCTCAGAGAGGTTGAGAAAGAAATTTGTGCAAGATTATACAACTAGAAAGTGGCAGATAGAAAATTCAAATTAGAGCTTTCTGAGTCTCTCAGAATCCATATCTTTGCTCACCACACTAAATGGCCTTTCTCGAAAATGTTGGCATTTCACTCAGTCAAAAGATAGTTTGTAAGTCCAACTTGATGCTTAGCACTGTTCTTGCTCCTCAAGGGGGATCCGTGGGGAATATATTTAGGAATAGAAGTCCACTCAAATGAAATAGGTAGAATACACATGATTAAAAAGTTAATCAATTAATAATATATTTTCATATTGTAGCTCTGAGAGGTGCAGTTCTGCATAGTATGAGTTCACTGAAGATTGTAGAAATCATACTGGGTTTTGAGGAATCTATGGGGTGTGAATAGAACCTCACAAGTTTGGACCAGTGGGGAGAAGGGAGGAAGGCATTCCTGTTGAGAAGAATAACTTGGAAAACTGTCAACGGCTGCCTGAAAGTTTCCTTCGGTGTAATGGGAGCATTTAGGAGTTGAAAAATCATCGTTGTGGGTGGGATTCCAACTTCTTCTTCATGTGACCTGAGATCTTCCAGCAATTAAAAAAAAAATTGTATAATTTGGCTTTTGGCTGCCAGGCACAGATTCTGAAGGACACACCTATCCTGTTGTGCCTCTGATGCTAACGAGGGGTTTGGGTTAAAGCGCCTCCACTCATTATGACCAGAGATGCAAATAAGCGAGATGAGGTGAGGGTTGATCAGGTTCTGGGAATCACCGCCAAGCTAAGCAGCTCACGCAGGGCTCAAACACACCATTTTGGTGTCGCTGACATGCACGTTGTCAACCCAGCTGCAAAGCACGTCCCTGGAGCTCCTCACAGCAACGGAGAAGAAATATGATGTTATTTCCACCCATCCTTTCCCTTTGGGGATTTCCTACACATAACAATAAAGCAAACAGAAGAGAAGCCACCCTCCCAATGTGTTGCGCTTTTCAAAAAGCTATAACAATACAAACATTTTTAGACTCAAATTATCTGTCACCATGCCTATCTTTTATCTGTTTCTGTTCCTCAAATTCCTTTGGCTGTATCTAAATATCTAGTGATTTTCTTCAGTCAAGTTTTCAATATCGTGATTCTAGAGTTAAAAGTAAACTTCAAGTATACATATCAGTATAACAAAAGATAAGATCTGTGTTGGAAACATGGGCAAATAGAAAGTTCTTTGGGTGTGGCTGGTGACAGGGAATTAGGGTGGAACCCTGAATCATTTAGGTAATTACAGTTGGAGAAATCTAAGACAGTTTAAAATAAGCTCCAACTAAGAAAAATAGTGGTTTTTCTGTTCCTTTCCATGCCCCAGGGTCACTTGGGGTCTGCTTAGACTCGCGAGAAGAAAAATGATTCCATTGACTTTAAATATTACAAAAAGCCCACCAGCCATTCCTATGCAAAGATGGAAGGGGTGTTGTGGAATTCGGCACTCTCCTTGGGCGCATGTATAGAGGGGACACTTGAACCTGAGGCGGACAGACATCAGCTAATTTTAACAGGCATGTGTAAGTATTGCCAAATTCTTAAGTTTCTGAATGACGTAATCCTCTGAACAAATTTCTTAAATGGTGCCTTAGCAAACAAGCATTTTTATAATAGTGATGTCTTTCTGAGTAAAATGTTGAATCACTCAAAGCGTACAGATTAGAGAGAGAGAGGGAAAAAAATGCTCTGTGGGAGGGGCAGAGCTTTATAAAACCTGTCTTCCCTATGTGTGTACTCTGACAGCTCTCTGAGGACCGTTTCTTGTCAGTAGCGCCTCTGGGAATAAGCAGGTATGTCACTGATTTTCATGGCGATTGCCATGAAATATGGTGTCATTTATTCTTCTTCTTTCCTATTGCAATTACTAATATAATGAAATTAAAGTGTGGCATGTCTTTAAAAAATGAGTAAAAATGTAGCGGTATGTTTCTTGTTTAGATTTTTTTAATTAAAAATATTTTAGTTTAAGATTTGAGCTAAATTTACATTTAATATTGAACTAAATTAAGACTTAATCTTGAATCTCGGAAGCCAGAAAATGCCTGTGTAACATTAACCAAACCAAAGTGCACATTCAAGTCATGATGCCAATTTCATCGAAGAGGTTAGAATATGTATATTCTGTACTAAGTAGGGTTTGACACTGAATTTGATGGGAATAGTTGGATCGATTAAAATATATTCATTAAGCAAGGAAAGTAATCTATAAATTGTATATAAAGATAATAAAAATTTAAAAAAAGAGGATGGTCTTTATAACGATCAGAATCTGCAGAGATTAAGCAATCTGGGTTGGGTCAATTTAACACCAGAGTATATCTATTGAAGTTTAGTTTATAATTGGTCAATTCAGTGAAAGAGAAGAATTAGTCAAACTAGTTGTTGGATTGGCTGAAGTAACAGTTTAATATATAATTTTTTTTTTTTAATGTTTTATTTATTTCTAGGAGAGAGAGAGAGAGAGAGACAGCGTGAGCAGGGGAGGGTCAGAGAGAGAGGGAGACACAGACTGAAACAGGCTCCAGGCTCTGAGCTGGCAGTCACCACAGAGCCTGACGCGGGGCCTGAACCCACGAACCGCGAGATCATGACCCGAGCGAAAGTCGGACGCTTAACCAACTAAGCCACCCGGGCGCCCCAGTTTAATATATAATTTAATATGCATAAACAGACACTCATTCTTTATGAAAGTCATCAACTAACAGGAATTGCTTTTGATTTTGTTGGGAAGAGAATGTGTAAGTTTGGATGGGAGGTTTCCTGAAAGTTATTGTTTTCTCTTTGTTTCCATTGATGTTTGTGGTCAATTTCTAAATATTTCCACCCTGTAGTCGCAAAACAAATTGTTTTAAAAGCCACAGCAAACTGTAATCTCACATCCAGTGATTGTGAGAAGGAGGTATGATGGTGTGCCTGGGGGCACATCCTCACCTCTTGGTTAATGGGCGAAGTTTCAGCACACATTTGTCAACGTGTGTTGCAGGAAGTGACACAGATATCATGGAGCCCAGCCCCACCTATGCTGTCCATTTATTCTTCTCCATGATAATATTAAACCTTAATTAGCTGCATGATATTTGGGAGTTAATGAAGCTGTAAAATGTTAAGAGTTACGAAACTCACAACAGGTGTTACCTGTTTGGGGCAATTAGGCTATTTGATGTCATTCTGCGATGTCAGTTTGACATTGTCAGATTCCCACCCAAACGTGAGCCGTGAACTTGTCTGAGGGGAAACACACTCTCCATAAGCCTTTCATAGGTTTGAAAGGCTAAAACCTTCTCAAACCCCATTTGAAAAGCACCAAGCTCGGAATCAGAAGGCTGAGAGGCAGTCTAGGCTTTGGAGCTCACTAGCTGTGCAAACTACATCTTTATCTTTTTGTAACTAGATATGGCTAGATTTTCCTGGGCAAGTAATTACATAAATTAAAACAGTGTTGCTGAAGGAATTTAGTAGCTACAATATAGACATGACATATTACTGTTTTACCTTAAGTGTAGTTAATAGCACCTTGTTTATAAAATAAAAGCTAGGGGCACCTGAGTGGCTCAGTTGGTTAAGTGTCCGACTTTGGCTCAGGTAATGAGCTGTGCTAACAGCTCAGAGCCTGGAGCCTGCTTTGAATTCTGTGTCTCCCTCTCTCTGCCTCTCCCCTGCTCATGTGCTCTCTCAAAAAATAAATAAGCATTAGAAAAAAAATTAAAAAATAAATAAAGCTAGACTATTTTTAAAAGAAGTAAATGTATATGGGACAATTTAATTCTGTCCCTACTCATTTACTTCTTTTTTCTTTATAAAGTCACCAGAAATCTAACTTGGCGTTCAAAGCCTCTCCAATAGTTTGTCTTGACACTTAAATTTACACTTAAATTTTGTTAGTGTCAAAGAGACCTACTACACAGGAGACTATAAAGATTTCGGTATAAGAGATGCCTACAATTCATTTTTCTGGCTCTAGGCCCTTATTTATTTTTATCATATGAGGATAGAGAAATTTTATTTATTATGCTAATTATCAGTTTGTTTCCAAAATATTATTGATATACTTTACAAAAATGATCTGCCAATAAGACTAATTAACTTACAGATGATTTTAAATCAGTAGAAGGAAGAGGAAACAAATTTCTGAGCGACCCAAGTGTCTAATATCAGTGATAAAGTAAGACAAAAAGAATCGTGAAGTTTTTTGTTTTGTTTTTGTTGCTGCTGTTGTTTTTACTTGATACTCCTTCTAGGAGCTTTACAGACTCACTACTTCCCTGTTTTCATTTCCTCTTTCTAGCATTTCTCTAGCTGTTAACTTGTCCAAACTCTTACACATAATAGCGCGTGGGGCATCATCAGCAGGGCAGGCAATGCGGCGAATTGGATGGGGCGGGGTTCATGAACAGACCCAGGCTTGACTCCCTGCACCACTGCATAGGAGCTCTGTGACCTTATGCAAGTCTCTTAACTTCTCTCAGCATCAGGAGGTAACCTACAAACCACAGATAACAGTATGGACCTTTTGCAGACGCTGTGAGGATCGAATGAGAAGAGGTGCGAGTTTCAGGGACAAATTTCCCTTCATTTACAACTGTGTCCTGAAAAATACAACCGGCTGGGATTCCAAATGAGACACTTCGATACAAATGGCACTGCTTTTCTTAAAAAGCAGTGTTCATGACCCAGTGGTCACCTACGACAGCCATGGGTCAGGGAGGGAAGTGAGGGCTGGCCCCTGTTTGGAAGCCTGCTGAGTGAGTCCAGCCTGCAGACGCAGGGCGTCCTTCACCTTGGGGCCTACGCTCAGCCCCTCCTCAGCTCTGAGAAGCCACTGTCACAAGATTTCCTGTGGATTAATGAGTGTCAGCGTCCTGTGGTAGATTTATATATTTTGGTTAATTACAGGGTGTGTTTTAAGCCACCGTGAGAGCATAATGCACAGTCGAGAAATGATCGCTGGCCAGTACTAACAGATACCTGCACACACCTCGGGTGTGGCCGTGCATTCCGCTGCACCCGGAGACTTGGGTCATGGAAGGCGTGTCTGTCCTTTATCTTCAGGTGGTGATAGGGTGTGTGTGCACGCCTGTGCGTGCGTGCATGTTTCATGCTCCCAGGATGGTCTCTGCAGTTTTGCCTACAATGGACTTTCCTGCTAGGGGGTCAGGAGAAGCAGGTGGCCCTTCCAGCACCCGCATATGAACTCCTTAGCAGAGGGAGCTGTTTCACAGCCGGCTGCGGATGTAGGTGTGTGTAGGGGGGTGGGCAGAGTACAGGAGGTAGGAGCTGGGTGAAAATACCAACCCTCAAACAACGACTCCAAACCACTTCTGGAAGCAGAGAATCTGAAAGAAGATTGACAATCTCACCCCGGGGCCAACAAGAATATGTGCGCACGAGGCACACGTTTGAATATGTGTGTATTTCCTTCTGTGTGTGCCGTATATTCGCGATGCAGCTCAGAGCTGGAAAGCCTGACTCTGGAGGCCACGCTGCCTGCTTCAGTGCCCTGTCCTGCCCCTCCTAGGTGAGGAACGCTGGTCACTTTTCTGATGCTCTGGGTGCAGTTTCTTCCTTTATCTAACAGGAATAGCAACGCCTTTCTCAGAGGGGTTTGGCAAGAATTAAATGGTTGGTAAAATGTTTAGGACAGCATCTGTTGTACAGTAAGAGTCTAATAAACGCTATTTATTGTTACTACTATTATACCGAACATCACTATGGCTGCACAGGTCACATGAGCCTGACACTCTCCCGGCTCCACTTCATGTTTGTCCATGAAGGAAAAGCAGAGAGGGAGTCCCTGTCCCGTGCAGGGTACACCCTGTCCTGCTCTGCTGACATCACCCAAAACGTTGAGTCACCTTTTAGAGCTGTTTTTTTTTCTTCCTCATTTTCCTTCCAGACTGAAACAATGGAAGACCTTTATGTGGCCAACACAATCTTCGCCCTCAATTTTTTCAAGCATCTGGCAAACACCAGCGCCACCCCCAATCTCTTCTTCTCTCCATGGAGCATCTCATCCACCATGGCCATGGTCTACCTGGGTGCCAGGGGCAACACCGCAGACCAGATGGCCAGGGTAAGTGTGTGAACGCCCCCAACCAGGACTGGGGCATTCCCGGATGGAATTACAGAGTTGCAATATTACCTGTGAGGTAGCTTGGCTTGAACAAGGTTGGTAATCGTCACATGCTATTATACCACGAGCGCCCTAGATTCAAATCTGCAAAACAACTAAACCACAGAAACTCTCAACCATAGATAGCAGAAGGCGCACCGCGGTTTCGTATCCTGCAAGGCTAGAAGCAGCGACTACCTCTGGTGTTTTATAATATAATGTTTATACGTTTTGAAATATTTTGCGTGCTTTATCTCATTTGGTTTGAAGACAAGTGTCATTTTACGGATGGAAGACGAGGCAGCGTGGGTATAGCACCTCCCACGGTCTTCCTGGGGTTTCCTCACTCCTAGATCAGCCCCTTTTGTTTTTCTTTTTTTTGAACTTTGTTTATTAATTTTGGGACAGACAGAGACAGTGCGAGTGGGAGAGGAGCAGGGAGAGAGAGGGAGAGAGAAAGTCCCGAGCAGACTCCACACTGCCAGCACAGAGCCCAATGCGGGGCTCGATCCAAGGAAACCGTGACCATGACCAGAGCTGAAAACAAGATTCGGAGGCTTAGTTGACTGAGCCATCCAAGCGCCCCCCCCCCATCAGGCTCTTTCAATGGCTCTACCGCTGTGGCATGTTTGCTCCTCACACATGTAGAGAATTCCTCCAGGGGTCTTCGGAGAGTGTTGTGAAGAGCTGAAGAGCTGGTCGCCGCACTGCCGGAGATGCCAGGGGAGCCGTGTGACCTCACATGGCCTCAGCCATGCTATTGACCCCATGGCGTCATGTCAGCAAAGTAAGAGGTGGCACCGTGGCCCATTTTCCAAACCAAGGTCGACAGGGTGTGCAGCAGCAGTGTAAGGTTATTTATGTCAAGGCCATTGGCTTTAGTCCTTGGTGAAGGGACATAAGCTCAGTCAGGGGACACTTTCACCGAGTCAAAGGCCTTGGAAATATGTCGAACTGCTTCCACCACGCACCACAGTGCTCCCGTAGGGTGAATCCGGCACATTTAACAGGCACATGTCCCTGAGATGTCCTCAGTCAGTGAGCCAGCTACAGTCATCATGCAATTAAGATTCTTTTCTTTCAGAGAAACATGCACACAGACCTTGACATTGTATGTTTGAAGTACAGGCTCCCCTTTCTCACAAGCACAGCCTGTGTTTTAGTCACACCAAAGTGCCCCCGGCCACATTCGGGTTTCCCATGAGAACTGTGCCTGAGTGTAGATATGACCTTGTCTGGTGCACAGTGACCCAGTTACGGATGGGCCTTGCTGGAGGTGGCTCCCAGATAGAGTGTTAGTCAATCTCAATGCAGCAGGAAAGGAAGAGAAAGGCATCACCCCCTGTGAGTATTTGACAGTTTAAACATCAAGACTTACAACAAAACTCAATTGCTCAACCCTGATACCAGCAACATTTGGCAACACCTCTTCCTCTTCAGTTTCTTCCCCTTGAAGAAATAAAAACCATGAGCTGCACTGCAGGGTCTTAATATTTTTTATTTATGTTTTAACGTCTATTTATTTTTGAGAGACAGAGCACGAGCAGGGGAAGAGCAGAGAGAGAGACACAGAATCCGAAGCAGGCTCCAGGCTCTCAGCTGTCAGCACAGAGTCCGTCACAGGGTTCAAAGTCACAAACTATGAGAATCATGACCTTAGTCGGATGTTCAACTGACTGAGCCACCTCGGGGCCCTGGGTCTTAATTTTTTTCATGAGGGGGGTCAGAAGCATTATGTTTTGAGGAAAAATGATAAGTGAAGTGCTCTAGGTTGTTCAAATTAAAAAAAAAATAGATTTTGATCCCAAAGGAAAATGAACTTACTGGTCACTCTGGGCACAGCACAGCTTTTCTGCATCCAGAAAGAGTTTTAAGCTCGTGGGTCTATGCAAGGATCTTACGCTGTTTTCCCATAACTCCGCTGCACGTACAGACTTTAAACTTCAAAGCCAAATTTGGTTAATTCCCTACTAGAAAGAAGAAGAAAGGCTGGTTGGCTCAGAGGAGGAAGCACGGACTTTGGGGGACAGGCCAGGGTGTGTGTGAGTAGTGGCTTCGCCCCTCTTCACTAGGTATAGGAGGAAAGGCATTGAAACTCTCTGCACCTCTGTTTTCTCGTTGACGGTACGGGAATGGAAATACCCAGCCTGCAAGCCAGTTGTGCAGATTAGAGATAGCGGGCAACTCAGCCGCTAGCAGCCCTTGACCTACCAGCTAAGGCTTATCAGCGCCTCAGCCGGGTACCTTTAAAGAGCGTTTTATGGATTTGCCCACATGACACACAATCCTATGAGGCCAAGGCTATGACCACCATACTCATTTTATGGATAAGGAAGCAGGGGCAGGAAGAGGCCATGTTGCTGAGAATCGGCGTGGCTGGTAAAGGAAGCAGTGCTGGAGTGGAAGGAAGGAAGACACGGAAGGGACGGACTCCTGCAGCGGGTGTCTTTGCGAGACTGGCGCGCAAGCAACAAGTGTTTCTTCCAGCTCTATATTTATTTATTTTTAAATATTTTTTTATGTTTTATTTATTTCAGAGAGAGAGAGAGAGAGAGGGAGAGACAGTGTGAGCAGGGGACAGTCAGAGAGAGAGGGAGACACAGAATCCAAAGCAAGCTCCAGGCTCTGAGCTGTCAGCACAGAGCCCGATGCGGGGCTTGAACCCACGAACCGCGAGATCATGACCTGAGCCGAAGTCAGACGCTTAACTGACTGAGCCATCCAGGTGCCCCTCTAATATATATTCTTATATATTATGTGTAAAGAGTATCTGTGCTCGTTCCCCAGACATGAAGACAGGGAGGTAGACATGACCACTAAGAGGTACTCAGTTGTCATTGGTTTTCAGGTTAAGTGATCTAGCAGGAAAATATACTCATAAATCTATTTCCTCTCATTCCAATTGTAGGTGTTTCAGTTTAACAAAATTGGAGTCAATGAAGTCCCCCCAATGACCCCGGAGAACTTCACGGGTTGCAAACTCATGCAACAGGTCCAGAAACGCCCTTATCCTGAGGCTATTTTGCAGGTATCTGACTCACCGGTTCCTAATGTCTTTTGTATTTTATTTCTAGAACCTTCTTGTCTTAAAGTCACAATGTTAGACAGGGAAAGAACCTAGCACAACTTCCCCTGTTTGTAGAGAGAAAACAAAGACTGAGAACCCTTAAATAAATATCCTATGGGCACACTGCTAAGTATGGGCAGGGCCAGGGTAGAAGTTAGACTTTATGACTTTTAGTCCAAGACTGAGTCTAAATTTGATCACACCACTCTGCCAGGAGCTGGGCTCGTGTAATTTATTCTGAAACAGTGGTAGCAACTCTTAGAATACACGTGCATGGATGCAGATTTCCAGGTGAGAGAAGGTAAAAAGTGACAAAAACATGAGGAATGAGGTAGGTCACCCTCAATGATTTTATGAGAGACCACTGTCCCTTAGATCTCCCTCCCCGAGCCTTCTATCTGTCATCCGTCCATGTATGTAATGTCTGTCTGTCTGTATGGGTGTATATGTATATATGTATCTATTTATCATCTATCTCTCTCAGGTGTTAATATATTTTCTCAGTACTCTATTTCCTTACACATCAGCTATCCAGCTGACTTATGGGAACTGGGCATCAATGTGCTCCTATTGATAAACAACGTCCACAATCATCCTCCTCAGGCTAGAGAGATATCTCCCATAGTCTCCATCTTGGGAATCCTGCTCCATCTGTCCATTGCCCAAGGAATTATGGGCTAGAGGAGGTGGAGAGGACCCCTTCAATATGGAGATTCATCAGGTCTCCTGTGGCACCTGGGGCAGTCCGTCAGCAGGCTTCCATCCTCTGCTTCAGCTGGCCGTGCCGTGACTGAGCCCTGTGTCTATCATCATGCTGACAAACTCCGGGTTGAGGATCAGAATTCCCCTTTGTTTTCAAGGCTTTCTAAAACCTGGATTTTCCACTGCACAAACTGCCCTTTACTTATAAAATGGGTACTTTCAGGCATTATGTAAACTTTTTCTACATCACCTCTAAGGTAAGTTTTAATCTAATCAAACTCCTTAGAGACTTGGAAGTTGAGGAAATTATAAAAGAAGCCTCACTTTCTTCTAGGATGTCGGTTACTTCATGGTTAAGTGCAACCTGTAGATGCAGCAAAATGTGAAACAAGTAAAATATAACCTTATCGGTTCTAATGTACTATATCAACGTGTTTCCCCAGAGATTCTTCTAAAGCATTGGACAAAATTATATATTAATACAGCATTTTATTGTTGCATTGGAAAAAATATGTTTGCTTATAAGACATATCTCGTTTAGCCTTCCTGTGTTGGCTAAAGAGACTCCCTCCTTTCTGTTTAAGGCACAGAGTAGAGACAGAATCCATTCATCTTTCCGTTCACTCAGCTCTGCAATCAATGCATCCACAGGGGAGTATTTGTTGGAGACCGTCAATAAGCTGTTTGGCGAGAAGTCTGCGAGGTTCAAGGAAGTAAGTGAAGCCTGTAATTGAAATTGCAGGGCTCCCAATGTGTAACGAGGTCACTTTCAAAGCTGTAGTCTGTGATTGCCACGCAGAGAGTCAGAATGCCACGCAAGCTCCCTAAGGCTCCTGAGTGCCCTTGGTCATGGCGGCTATTGCCCATGCTCCCCTTGGTGGACACTCCCTCCCGTGGCTGCAAAAGCCCCATGTGCAGAATGAGTCCTAAATGTGGAGGAACAGTGAATTCCAGAGCCACTACCCACAAGCCCAGCCTTCCCCTCCTACCCAGTGTCTATAATGCACAGTGAGTGTGGGGAAGAGGGTCAACAGAGCGCTTGTAATCTGCACCATTTCCTCTTACAGTCCCTCAACCCCCATGCCCACCCTCCACCCCTGCCCTTACCTACTCAGGCCCCTGAATCTTGACAGGAAACCTCATGATTTACAATTATACCAAGTCTTTCTCGGTATATGTTTGGTGTAACCTTTGGCCTATTTCTTGCTTTAAAGGAATATATAAAACTCTCCAATAAATACTACTCTACAGAACCCCAGGCACTTGACTTCTTAGAATGTGCAGAAGAATCTAGAAGAAAGATTAATTCCTGGGTCAATACTCAAACCAAAGGTAAAGCCAAAGCAATATTTTCTGTTCTTTTTAGTTAGAAAACTCCGATCTATTTAAAAAAAAAATCATTCTTATACTTAGCCCTAACTCCCTTAAAATTCACCCAAACTCAGTTATTCGGTTAATATAACCTTCTTCTTGTTTATCTGAGTGGCATTTTAAGTGAGAAAAAATAGTTGAGGTCTCTTAATGGAAGACATATATTCAGTACTTAAATAATCTGATTTTGGATACAACCATGGGATAGACTATGAGAGCAGGAAGACATGTTTTCCAATGTAGGAAATAATCAGAATTGAAATCATTGTGCTCTGTGTCCACTGTGGACAAAAAAAAAAGAAAGAAAAGAAAAGAAAAGAGACATGCTCCTCCAGTGAGTAACTGGCGTGAGACCATTGGCAATAGAAAGAGAGGGATCAGAAAGTTATTTTTAACTATTTTGCACCATTCAGAGCCAATCTGCTGTGGAGTTCTTTTGGTCCCTGATAAACCACTTCTACTGGTGCAACTCAGGCCACTAATTCTTTCATAGGCTCCTGCCTCACTTTGTATTCTTCATAAGGACTCAAACTTAGTTAACTCTTCCGTTCATTCTTACTGAATTTAATCCTTCAGTCGACAACGGTATTCATCCACCACATACTATGTGCTAGGCACTGTACATGAGAAGGAAGATAAAAATGATCAATGAAACAGAACACAGACACTGCCACCCTAGAACTTACAATCTAGTTTAACCCAACAGACTGGGCTTCACAACTCTTGGCTCTCGAGCTCTCCACAGCGCGCTGGTTCCTACCGCCATACTTACTTTTTATGCATTCCTTAACTTCAGAGTTAAATTTAAGTGGCAAACCAAAGTCCTAGCCTTTCCTAGAGGTATCTCTCATCCAGCCAGGTCCTGATCTCCCCCTCTTCTCCACTCTTTTGGTGCTTTGTCAGCTTTGTGATGCCTGGTAATGGTTGCCTTGTACAGCCTTAAACTGTTACTGAACAGATTTGATCTTGTCTGCTTTGCCATCGCACATAAACTACAATTATTTGAGGGGAGGGCCAATGTGTCCACCTCTCCTTTGTCCCCACAAAAATTAGCACAGTCTTTGGCTGATAATGAAAACTCTTGATTTTTCCAAATTTCCAGGTAGAATCATAGGTCTTAAATAATTACTGAATAATAACATATAGATGGACTTCTAAGAACAAAACCATAAAGACTGTTATAAAGGCAGAGCTGTTTTCATATTTCATAGATTAATGAGCTCTTAGGACTAGAAAGGTCCTTGAAAATAACTTATCCAGATTTACTCCTTTATGGTTGTAGACTCCAGGCCTCTGAGAGGTTAACTCATTCAAGATCCCACTACCAATGAGTGGTGAAGCTGGGGGGGTGGGGAGGGGAGGTTCCTTTTCTTTGATCCCTAGTCTCATTCTGGAAGTCTTCAGTTGGATGTTTAAAGAGTTTGTTTGATAACTTAGTCAAAAAATAACTTTTCATGTAACTCCTGTGTGTAAAACATTGTTTCAGGCAATAGTTTGGTGTGGCTGGGTTTCTTGGCTCCCATGATGGGAAAAAGCATATGAATTACATCCTATAGAATTAAAAAAATATTTTTGCTTCTCTGAAAATAGCTGATCTACTTCTGTTCTTCATTTCTATTATGTATTTTGAAGTTACTGTTCTAAAATAGTGATCAACTGTGTACACAAAGGAAGCAGAGAAAGTGAAGATTAACAGAAGTGAAAGTAAAAACTGCAGAATTCAAGAGACTTGTGGAAGTTTTACTTTTCTGAGAAGAGCATGAACTGTTGTTTTCCTTAAGTATTGCCTTCAGTGGCTATGAATCTGGGAATTATGTTGTCAAAATGCCAAGTCATCCTTTGGGCTGATTTTTTGTCAAATTTTATAGTAATTTGAGAGAATGATCTGTTTATTTGTTAATGATCACATTCATTCTGTCATTTATGTCACAAAGTTAAGTACAGCCTTGGCAGTTTCCAGTAGTAACCAAGAACGTTAACTGCCTGGGGGATATACCGAGTGGCATATGGAAGCTGGTCAGATGACACTGACCTTTTTATTAGAGTCCTGATCTGAGGATTGGGAGGCAGTGGGTGCTGGAGAAATAATTCTGACCTGCTACCAGCTTGTGATCTTGGGGAGATTGCTAGCCTCTCTTGGCATCGCGTCTTTTTCTGTAAAATGATAATAATGACACCCCAATAAAATAGTTGTGAGAATTAACTAAAATAATGTATTTAAGCAGTTGAAGTATCATAGAGTAGGTATCGACTGTAAATGTTTCTTAAGCCATTTTTTTTTTGATAACTACCACACTTGGATGTTACAATTTCTGAGAACCTTCCTTCTCTGGCACACTCTTGTGTTCCCTTCTCTGCATTGCCGTAGGACATCGTGTTCTCATAGTTTCTTACACATTGTTTGACAGCTGATTTTGAATGCCTCTTCCAATATTCTCAGCCCCTCCAGGGCAATCTTTCCTTTCTCTCCTCTTGTTTCTGTATAACTCCTAGCATAAGTCTAGCAGGACTTAAAAAAAAAAAAGTTTTTGAATGAATCAATGGATCAGACCCATCGATTATCTGGGTCAGATCTAGAAGAAGCACTAACTAAACTGAGAGACTTTGAGAAAATGACGTAAAAGGAGGTGACAGTCTTTCCAAGTTTAATAGTCATTCTAAATTTTCAATGCATTACTCCTTTTTCTCTTGGACTTTGCAAACCCTCTGAGAAATGTGGTCTGCTTTATTTATGCTATGAATACATTGGGAGAAAAACTTGTGCCTGAGTCCATCGCCTCTGCAGAGTTTGACAAGTGTAGATGACGAGTTTGATGGTGACTCAAGAATTTCAAGTCATAGTAAGGTAACACTTCTTGGTCATGAAACCTAACATGCGTCATGTTTTCTGCAGGCAAAATCCCAGACTTGTTACCTGAAGGTTCTGTAGATGGGGACACCAAGATGGTCCTGGTGAATGCCGTCTACTTCAAAGGAAAGTGGAAAACTCCATTTGAGAAGAAATTAAATGGGCTTTATCCTTTCCGTGTGAATGCGGTATGAGACAACAAGATGGATTTTCCTAACATATATTTTAGGATCTTAGCCAAGACAGAGGAAGAAAAGTTAAAGACCATTCATGCTCCTGCATGACTTGCTAGTCATAAATCATGCACATTGGAGAGTTGGTTGACTCTTTCACACTACTGAGTATCACATGGTAATTTTCTGAGAGGCCATATGAATAGTGGTGAAGACCATGGGCTTTATAATTAAACAATCCTGGATATAGATGTAGGCTCTACCACTAAGCTTCTATTCCTAGCCAGCCAAGACCTTATTTATCTTCCGTGTTGTTCCATTTTTTGTGCTCAATTAACACTTGGCCTTTGTAAAGATTCAAGAGATTTCACAGAATTCTTGGCCCATGGTGGGTACTGAACAAATATTTTAATGTTATTATAATTAGTATTATTGTCCATCTTAATAATAATAAGGGCATACAGATAATTTGTTTTGTTGACTTTTAAGAATATATTTCCCCAGCACTAAAGCAGAATCTATTCTCTTTTATGTCTAATTGTAAATCTCTTGAAGTCTTAATATCAACTTTCTTAATTTCACTTTTTAATAATTTTAGACTCAGCGCACACCTGTTCAGATGATGTACTTGCGTGAAGACCTGAACATTGGATACATAGGGGACCTGAAGACTCAGATTCTAGAACTCCCATATGCTGGAGATGTTAGCATGTTCCTGTTGCTTCCAGATGAAATTGGGAGTATGTCTACTGGCTTGGAGTTGGTAAGCTGTTCCAACTTGTATTGTTTTAAACCTCTGGAGCTAAACTTACCTTCCATGATAAACATGTCTGCACCTTTGGAAGCGGTATGCAGTTTCTCACAGAAACATATAAGTTGGTTGGTAACAAACGCGCACATCTCAAACTTTCATTCTGAGCATTAAAATATGTCACACATGCTATCTTTCTGCAAAAAATTTACCAGAGTATTAAATTGTAACATCACTCACAATATAGTGAAGTTAAAATTATTGATTTTTTTAAATGTTTATTTTTGAGACAGAGAGAGAAAGAGAGAGAATACCAGCAGGGGAGGGGCAGAGAGAGAGGGAGATACAGAATCCCAAACAGGCTCCAGGCTCTGAACTGACAGCACAGAGCCCGAAGTGTGGCTTGAACTCACAAACCAGGAGATCGTGACCTGAGCCAAAGTCAGACACCCACTGAGCCTCGCAGGTGCCCTAAAGTCATTTTTAAAAAATATAGTTTATGGTCTAGTTGGTTTCCATATAATATCCAGTGCTCATCCCAACAAGTGCCCTCCTCCATGCCCATCACCCATTTTCCCCTCTCCCTCACCCCCCATCAACCCTCAGCTTGTTCTCAGTATTTAAGAGTCTCTTGTGGTTTGCATCCCTCCCTCTCCTTAACTATGTTTTCCCCTTCCCTTTCCCCATGGTCCTCTGTTAAGTTTCTCCTGTTCCATGTATGAGTGAAAACATACGGTATCTGTCTTTCTCTGTCTGACTTATTTCATTGCAGCCTAAAGTCATTGATCTTTAACATTAGACTGTTAAGTTGCTTTCCTTCTTTTGTGAGCACTTACTGGCTTTTTTTGTCTTATGTTCGCATTTGTAGCTGGAAAGGGAAATAACCTATGATAAATTCATCAAGTGGACCAGCAACGACACGATGGTCGAAGATGATGTGGAGGTGTACCTGCCCCAGTTCAAATTGGAAGAGCACTATGAGCTCCAGCCCATTCTCAGGAGCATGGGCGTAGAGGACGCCTTCAGCAAGAGCCAGGCCAATTTCTCTGGAATGTCTGAAAGGAATGATCTGTTTCTGTCCAAAGTGTTCCATCAAGCCACTGTGGATGTGAACGAGGAGGGCACCGAGGCAGCCGCTGGCACTGGGGCCATTATGTCAGGGAGAACTGGCCATGGTGGCCCACAGTTTGTGGCGGATCATCCTTTCCTCTTCTTTATCCTGCACAAAACCACTAAGAACATTCTCTTTTTTGGCAGGGTTGTCTCGCCCTAAAATGGGAAAGCTCCGTTTCTGCACAGAATTTTGTAGTACGGACCGTAAGCCTCAGAATCACTATAAGTGCCAAACGTTTAGAGGCTTTTTCTACCTATTTCTGTTTTTTTCCCTCTGAACAACCTCTACTACAAGCTAATGATAAGTGCAGAGATAGCTGGACCGCTGTTGTCCATAACACTGCAACCCTGTTAATCATTCGGTCTCTAAGTGGAATGATGTTCCATTTAGTTCTTCCTTACTATTTAGTTTATTTTATAGCATTGACTTTTACTGTATTATTTATTATTTTATATGATGGTTTTTGTTATTGTTCACTGTCGGTTTCTGAAGCTGATACAGTTACAGAAGCAGGTGATCAGTTATTTTTCTACCTAAAGAAATATATTTACTCATTTATGTAATGAAGAATGAGTAGTTGTCCTTCCACACCCTTCATCATAAAGGCCCAGGAGAAAGCACTGAATAACAGGAAAATGTATGTTATGTGCATTTCCAGCCTTATGTATCACATGGATGTGTCTATAACTTATGTAAAGTTGCAAGTACATAAAAAATAAACATGTTTCCACACAACCATTTGTTCGTTGTCAACATTAGATTCTTAGACTATAAGACTGTTATACCTCAATTCTTAGGAATCAAGCATCATGTCTCATTTTGGGGGATCAAAAAAAAAAAAACTAATAAAGGACACAAAGGGAGAATTGATCCTGCAAGGAGCCCCCTTGTTGGGAGTGGGGTGGGATTGCATGAAAAACGGTTTTGAGCTGCCTTCTCATAGCAGCAATAGGCACAGAGATGAGGAAGAGTTTGAGACTTGGTCCTTTGGGGACATTCATATTTAAACCTCAAGGATATCAGGAATAAACACCAAGTCCAGTGGTTCGGACATAGAACCAAGGTCAAGGTCATTGAGCTGAGAGTTCAGAGGAGGGGAAATGGGCTGTAGGAAGAGAAATGCAAAATGGCTTCTGTTAGGGGTGTTTGTTTCAAAATAGCAGTGAATGCTTTTAAGTGGGTCTGACTTAGAGCAGAATGTAATCTAAGTCCTGAGAACTAAGGCAGGTCTAGTTTGGGGAGTCCCAGCTCATGGGAGAGTCTGTCTACAGGAGTGTGGCTGGATCCTGGAAATGTTTCCCAGGCAGTCCCCTCCCTGCATTGGAAGACAGGGACCGATGACCCACTGGAACATGGTGGCTCAACAGGTAACCTCAGGCCCTTGACTGTCAACACCTAAAATCTCACTTTTAGTACTTATGAATCCTCTAACTGTGGGTCAGGAATAGTGCTTCTATATGCTTTGGTTTGCCAACTAGAAAAAGTAATACTTTCCCATAAGGTTGCTATGATGGTTAAATGAATTCATATATCATGTGGATTATGCATAGTGTTTAATAAATACTAGTGCTGGTGATTATTACCTTTGTCAGAAATAAAACCATCACACTGTCAACTTGTCAGAAGTAGAATCCCAGGGGCACTTGGCTGGCTCAGTCAGTAGAATGTGTAACTCTTGTTCTTGGGGTTGTGAGTTTGAGCCCTATGTTGGGTATGGAGATTACTTAAGTAAAATAAAATAATTTAAAAAAATGTAGAATCCCAAAAAATTATAAAAAGTTAAGTTTTTAAGGCTTGAATGGTGGTTTATTTCCTTTAAATCAGACATTATTGAAAATTAAGGGTTCTTGCCTCTTGCATTCTCTTACGTTGAAGTTTATTCTTCTGTGTACTTCCAATAATTCAGCAACAGGATAAGCAGTAGCTTTCTGAATCATTATGTCTTCAGGTTTCAGTCTCATTATTGAGTTAAAATATGGACATAAAATTCTAGGTTCAAAGCCCTCTTCAACACTTTAGGGGTTCTAGAACCGGACTTGCTGATGAGAGAGTTGATGTCAAGATTATTCTTGCTCTTTGTAGTTTTCATAACTTTCTTCTTGTTTTTGACAATATTCTTGCTATTTCATTGCATTATGAATTTTTTTTAAATTTTTTTTATTTTCTAGGAGAGAGAGAGAGACAGCGTGAGCAGGGAAGGGTCAGAGAGGGAGGGAGACACAGACTCTGAAACAGGCTCCAGACTCTGAGCTGGCAGTCAGCACAGAGCCCGATGCGGGGCTCGAACCCACGAACCACGAGATCATGACCTAAGCGAAAGTCGGACGCTTAACCGACTAAGCCACCCAGGCGCCCCGCATTATGAATATTTTTAAAAATTGTTCTCAAAAGTTTGTCTTGTTCCTCAGCACATTTTTTTTCCATCTGGAAACTTGTGTCTTGCTTCAGTTCCGGGGAACTTTCGGCCATTGCTGTGGACCGAATGTTTGTGTCCCACCCCATCCCCACTTACATGTGTTAAACCCCTAATTCCTAATGTGATGGTATTTGGAGCTGGGGACTTTGGAAAGGGGTTATGGTTAGATTAGGTCATCAGGGTGGAGTCCCATGAGGTAACCGGTGCCCTTATGAGGAGATGAAGGGATCAGAGATTCCTTTCTCTACCATATGAGGACACAGAGAGTAGACAGCCATCAAGAAGAGAGCCCTCACCAAGAACCCAACCATGCTGTCACCCTGACTTCAGACTTCTAGCCTCTAGAACTGTGAAAAAGGTATTTGTTGTTTAAGCCACCCAGCCTTTACTGTTCTCTTACAGCAATGCAAACAGAATAGCACAGCCATTATGCACGTATTGTCTCTGCCCACTCTATTTATGCCCTTCTTCTGGGTTCCGAGCAGAGTAATACTGATGCATCTGTGGCACCTGGGTGGCTCGGTCAGTTGAGCTCTGGCTCATGACTTTGGCTCTGGTCATGATCTGATGGTTAGAGAGTTCGAGCCCCACATTGGGCTTGCTGCTGTCAGCACAGAGCCCCTTCAGGTCTCCTGTCTCTCTCTCTCTGCCCTTCCTCCGCTCACACTCTCTCCCAAAAATAAACACTAAAAAATAATATTGATGCATCTGGAGTTCTCTAGGTTTCAAAATTATTTGGAATATCTAATAAATTCATATGGTCTAAATCCCAAATATCATAAAAATACTAGGGCAAAAACTATCCCTCTCACTCCTTTTCCCCCGCTCATATAGTTCCTGTCCTCCCTCCCTGCTAGAAATGTCCGTACATCTTGCCACATATACATAGGGCAGGCCATAAATAACAACAAACAAAATTGTGTTAATAATATTGTGTTGTTAACTAAGGAGACTATTACTTCCTTTCCTCTCCCTTCCCACCCCCAAACAGGCATCAAAATTAAGCACAACCATTATTTTCTTGACATGGGGAGTGTGCCTGTATGAATTTTAAAAGGTAACTGGGAAAGGGATCTGGAGATGGTTTGGGGAAACAAATGAACAAAACTTGGTCCGTGACTTTTATTGAAGATGAAACCATTTCTTGGCTAGTTTGGCAACATCTGCAATGATGCATTTAGAGCAACATAAATAACTAGAGCAAGTCTCCATGCGGTGCCTGAATGCGGCCCAAGTCACTCTCTAGTGAGCTGCTGTCTGTCAAGATAAACAAGCCCCCTTAATCTCCAGCTTCCATGTGATACTTTAAGCTGAAAATAGTCTGGAGGCCCCAGTGGCTACTACTATCTGCTCAGCACATGTCAGGCAGGCATCACGGGATTTCCTACTGCAAGTCACATTCGCGAGTGAAGTCCAGGGAAAAGCTCTGTGCTGGGTTTCCCACTAACATTCAAAGGTTAAACTCTGAGCCAGTTTCCCACAAGACGTGTGCCCCGTTTTTATGCAAAGTGCACGAAGGACATTCCAAATCTGTTATAAGGGGCTCCTTTTCTCCTTCAATCCCTTTGGAAAGCTCCCCCTACGCATCCCGCTGTCCATTCCCCTCACCACCTTGCTAAGCAGGCAGGCATACAGCGGTAGAAAATGAAACAATAACTATTGTTTTCCCTGTTGAATAAATACGGAAGAGTGAGGGGCCATTCGTAAGAAGAAATAAAAGATAATCAAAAAATGAACCAGCATCCGACTCAGTGACTGTGTCTAAAACATTGATTCAGCCCCCTCGTCCTTGGGGTGGAAGAATGGACATCCAACGTGGTGGAGTTATGCCCGGGGTCCACACCAACTCACCAAGGGAGAAGAAAACCAGCATTTTCTGGATGCCTCTCACACGTGGCACCATAAAAAAGCAGATTGAACAGTTTAATGGCAAATATTTCACCCATAATATTTTCCATTAGCTGCCCATTACTATTCCACTAATTTGGAGTTTTCTGTTTTCTTCATTTTTCATTTTTATGATTTTTAAATGCTTATTTATTTTTGAGAGAGCAAGAGAGAGTGAGTGGGGAGGGGAAGAGAGGGAGAGAGAAGATCTGAAGCCGACTCTATGCTGACAGCAGAGAACCCGACGTGGGGCTCAAATTCATAAACTGTGAGATCATGACCTGAGCTGAAGTAGGACACTTAATGGACTGAGCCACCCAGGGGCCCCTCTATTTTTTTGTATTAAGAAGACTACCGGGGAAAACCACTATAATTGTGGCCAATTGGCAGCCTCGAGAAGAGATTAAGCAAGGAAAGTGTGAGTTACAATTTGTCAGCATTCAGGTCTCTACATGTGGACAGACGTGGAAAATGCGGGTAACTAAGTAATTCAGGCAAAACCTTAATTGTCTAGCTCTGTCTTTTTATTTGAGCTTTAGGCCAAGATAAACCTGAAGGGAAGAGTGCATGGGCCTCTGAGTGAATCAGAGGGTGGGGCGAAGAAAAGGGAGGTGCTAGAATGTCTAAAGAAGATTTCTACAGTTACAAGTTACTTAACTCAGCCACAGTCTCTTACAGAAGGAGCCACTGTCAGTTCTGCTCCAGCAGAAGGAAACAAGGTATCGTAAAACTTTCTTTGTTTAAAAGTGTTTATTTATTTATGTTCCCCATCTCTCTGAGGTGCCTAGGTAAGTCACAAATGATCAAGAGCTCCCTAAAATGGAAATAATAGATAAAGAAAGCTTCATTCCCCTCCCCCCAAGAATGCTGCGCGAGTCAGACAGATTTAACCCCAATCTGCTTCGAAGTTTGTAGGGGAGAGAGGGCAAAGGGGGCGGGGAGAGAGCATTCCTTTGAAAGCAGTTATGGTTTTACCAGGAATGGTGAAGCTGTAAATGTCATCTCCTCCAGTCCCATGTCTAGATTGGCTACTTCTGTATCCATCAACCTAGGCAAAGAGAAACAGAGTCTTGTTAGAATAATTGAGCCCAAACCCCTCTAACCCTTCAGAAGAGAGGGCTTGGCAACATGAATTTGATGCCAGTCATTAATGTGTGGAATTAATGGCCTGGCTTTCAACCCGGATTCCCACCCGACATCCCGTCCTGGCCACCACACCATGGACTGTTAGCTTTCTTCTCTTCCATGGCTAGTCTAAACCCCACTCTTCCACTATGTGCTCATCATAAAACACCCCAAACTATTGCCTCCCTCAGAAAATGGCTTCGGGTGAATATAGAAGTGCTGAGGGTGGGGGACATGTCTTCTTCTGGTAGACACAGCCCCAGAGTAGGCAATGTCATCAGTATCATGGAGGCGTCAAGGAGCTTTGGGTATCCTTTTATAGGAAACAGGGTGAGGATCCTTCCCACACTCTCCTCCTTCACACCAGCTTCCCTCCCTTCTTCCTCCTCCTGTTCAACCTTCTCTCATCACACAATCCCTTCCTTTTATCATTAAAATATTTTTAAACGTTTATTTATTTATTTTGAGAGAGAGAGAGAGGCACAGTGGGGGAGGAGCAGAGAGAGAGAGGGAGACCGAGAATCCCAAGCAGGCTCAATACCATCAGCACAGAGCCAGACAAGTGGCTTGATCCTGTGAACTATGAGATCATGACCTAAGCAGAAATTAAGGGCCAGACGCTGAGCCACCCAGGCACCCCTTGCCATTAAAATCTTAAAGACGATGAGAAGCAATGACAAAAGCGATTGTATTTAGACTCCAGAGAGGGGGGTTGCAGTGATAGTATTGCTCTGAGCTGGCTGTGCATATTGGGCAGCACATTGAACCTCTTTGGGCCTTCGTTGCCTTGCAGATAAAACAAGGTAATTGGATTAGAGGGGACTGGGAGGTTCTTTGGGACCCTAGGTATCTATAATGTGATATTTTGATGAATGACACTATCCTTTTATTACTTTCTTTTTTTAAAATATTTTTTTAATGTTTTATTTATTTCTGAGAGAGAGAGAGAGGGAGATACAAAATATGAAGCAGGCTCCAGGCTCTGGGCTGGCTGTCAGCACAGAGCCCGATGCGGGGCTTGAACCCACGAACCTCGAGATCATGACTTGAGCCGAAGTCGGACGCTTAACCGACTGAGCCACCCAGACGCCCCTCCTTTTATTACTTTCATAGTTCTCCAGCTTCTTCCCTAAATCCTTGACAGGTTGAAGTTTTACATATTTTACACACATAGTGTATGTATTGCATATTTATGTATTTATATACATGTAAGCTGATACATCTATAACTTTTGAAAACTGCAGAAGAAAATTTATTCTGAAAATAGCATAGTAGGAATTTTACCTAGACATTTATAATCTTCTCTGAAAAAAATCATTGTCTAACCCTCATATGGGTAAATTATTTCCTGTAAAATAGCATCCTAAAATTCTGCCTCCTTCAGAAAGTAGTTTCCACTCTTGGGTTAAATTTTATTAATGGATGACCTCTTCCATATGTTTTTTTGTTGTTGTTTAAAAAAAGAGCAGGAATTGTTCTTTTCCGTTCTGGGTTATACCTCATTTATTAGTGTTGATATTAATAAAAGAATTAATGAAGCTGAAGATAGCTGTATATTAACTTTTCACAAGAAATTAGCTCTTTCATTAGAGAAAATTATTGTTTTCAGGAATCTGTTATAAATAATTAAACTCTAGAATAACTATAGGGAGAAAGACCAAAATCTCAGGCCTGAAGATACTAGTTTCTCTTCCCTTCATGGTCAGTATGATTTGGAGGGGCCAAGCGTTTTCCATAAGAATGTAATCTATGAAATTTGAAGAGATAAAGCTTAATATAGAGGCAGTAAACAGAGCATCATTTGATGAATACAGCTGTAAAGAGATCAAGGAGATTATTTCCAAGATGACACTGAATCTTTCAAGAAAAAATAGACATTGGCAAGTTTCAAACATTTTGAGGGTGTATAATGACTACAAAACTAGAGTTGTTTTTTTTTCTTTTAGTTAAGTAATATAAGCCTAGGATTGTCATTATTTGCAGCATTAAGCAGAAGCTACAACTGAGGCAGCAGTTAGAGACTGGGATTAAATGTAAGCCTATGGTTAGAGGGATTTCAACAGGATCACTGGTAATCCAATTCATGATGAAACCAAAACTTTGCCTATACATGTCTCTCCCTTGATGCAACTGTTTGACCACAGAGAACTCCTGACCTTTCTAACGTTCTGAGGGCCAGGTGATATCAGTGTAAGATGAAGTTCTATATGATTGTTGGCACGAATGGGAATTTCTAGGTCTAGGAATTTGATTTATGTTTAATCATTTAACCAGTTTGAGAAATTATTTGGCTATAAAATGGCAACAGAGTGACATAGCTATTTCTTTGATAGAACCCAAGTCTTAAAAGACTTAAAATGTCAGGGTAACTTGAGGTGAAATTTAGAGGTTGAATACAATTTTTTTAAAATGAGAAAACATGAGTTTTTTTTCAAGAAGACCAGCTTCAGAGGCTCTCAAGTGAGTGAGAGTAAAGGCAATGAGCCTGGAGTTCCTTACTTCTCTAAAAGCATCTCCCACTAAGGTGTGAATGGTTTCAAGTTTAAGTGAACAAAGTATGGTGGCTGGAGCCAAAGGATGAACATTGGAAAGAAGTATAAGCGAGTATTTACAAACATCCATCTTGTGGGAAGTCCTGAGCAAGGTGTCACTAGACCCACAGACTCTCAAGGAACTTACTCTGGGGTTGGAAAGATCTGGACATATGAAGACAGAACCAGTGGTGTGAGAAATGTCGAGCAAGGGGCAAAAAGCGAGGTTGTGGGACATACTCTTGAAGCTTCTAAAGAAACAGAGAAACTTTGAACAGAATTGGATTTTACCAGAGTAAAGGAGGATTGAGGCATTCCAGGAACTGGGAATAAATATCATATAAAAGAGCATGAACGAACAATAAGGTTAAACTATATAAACATATGGGTGATAGGTAAGTAAGAAAAAGCATAAAGTTCCTTGAAAGATGTATAGCCATTTCTCATCTACTGTGTCAAGTCAGCAGTCACATGATGCTTTGAAAAGAAACACGGGGCTGACAGTCCGGGGACCTGATTCCACTGCCATTTTTTTTTTTTTCTAGGAGAGAGAGAGAGAGAGACAACACGAGCAGGAGAGGGTCAGAGAGAGAGGGAGTCACAGACTGAAACAGGCTCCAGGCTCTGAGCTGGCAGTCAGCACAGAGCCCGACGCGGGGCTCGAACCCACGAACCGCGAGATCATGACCTAAGCGAAAGTCGGACGCTTAACCGACTAAGCCACCCAGGCGCCCCATCAATGCCATTTTTATTGTGTTTTATTTCAACAAGGAGCTGCTAACTGACCAGCATCCAATTGTTCTCTGCTGTTCCTTCATGCTAAAATTTGAGCAATTCCCTTAAACTCTCTGGACTTCAGTTTTCTTCTTTTTTTTTTAAGCTTGCTTATCTATCTATCTATCTATCTATCTATCTATCTATCTATCTGTCTATCTACTTATTTATTTACTAATAGAGCATGAGCCAGGAGAGACAGAGAGAGAGAGAGAGAGAGAGAGACAGAGAGAATCCCAAGGCTCTATGTTGTCAGCACAGAGCCTGACACACGGCTTGAACTCACCAACCGCAAGATCATGATCTGGGCTGAAGTAGAGAGTGGGCTGCTTAACCGACTGAGCTACCCATGCGCCCCTGGAGTTCAGTTTTCTAATATGTAAGCTGATGGTGTTGGTGTGGACTTTTCCTATAGTTCATTCAGCTGTTATGAATAGCTACATGTATAAGGATGAGAGGAAATATATATGTACATAATGGATGGAAATATATACATTCTATATACTATATAAAATCGAATTCGATAATATATTTTTTTTGTCATTGCAGGAAGAGGTGATTTAAGGGAGATATTTATGTCAGCCAACAAATCGTTTTTTCAAATATAAAATAAGCAGAGAGGATTATTAACACATTTTCTATACCTGCTTTATTTTTCTTAGGTTTTCCAATGGACTCTCTAGCAAAATCAATCAACCAATTTACCCTGGATTTTAGCAAAAAGCTAGCTGAATCTGCTGAGGGCAAAAATATTTTCTTTTCTCCATGGGGCATCTCCACCTCCTTGGCCATGGTGTATTTCGGTACCAAGGGTAATACTGCAGCCCAGATAGCCCAGGTGAGTGGGAGAGAGCCTCCTCTGCGGCCTTCACACCAAATGCTTTCTTTGACTTTTATCGTCATTTGCCTCCTGAAATCCAAATAGCTTACATCCTATGGCCATATCCTTCAAAACAAAAGGTACACTTAATCATTTACTTAGGCCATCAAAAGAAGTCTTGGAAAGAGAATCATTTGGAAAACTGCTGCTTGAGAAACGATGTAAGAGTCTGTGTGTACTGGCAAGATCAGACAGAGAGGATAACGTTATCAAGTTGGGTTCAACACCAAGAACAATGTAATTTCGATTATTAACGTATTTCAAGAAGTTAGGGTGCATACTTTATTTTATTTTATTTTAAAACTTTAGTTCCAGAGAAGTTAACACATGGCATTATATTAGTTTCAGATGTACAATACAATGATTCAACAATTCTGTATATTACTCAATACCCATCACAAGTGAGCTCTTAATCTCCTTTACCTATTTCACCCATCCATAAACCTACCTCTCCTCCCCTCTGGCAGCCACCAGTTTGGTCTCTATAGTTAAGAGTCTGGTTTGTTATGTTTTGTTTGTCTTTTTTTTCTTTGTCCCTTTGTTTTGCTGCTTAAATTCTACCTATGAGCGAAATCATATGGTATTTGAATGGCTCATATTTTAAATATCGTCATCATCTTTCCTATCTCAGAAGGATTTTCTTGAAGACACAAATGGAAAAATCAAATGAATTCTCTTCTTTGGTTTGTTTGGTTGTTTCTTCATTCAACCTCTAATTGTCTGAATGATCATAAAGAGCTCATTGAGATCATTAAAACAACGAAGCAATATTATCCTATAAGCAATTATTGATTTGCTGTAAGCATCTTCAGGCATAGTATGTGTGTGTGTGTGAGTGCACACATGCACACCTGCAAGTATAGCCATAGATAGCAAAAATATAATTAAAAAGCCATATATGCGTATGTGTGCATATGTGTAAACATATAAATATATGTGTGTTTTTAAAACAAAAAAATAGAAAAGAGTAAATCCACTTCTAAATCATGCAATAATAAAAAGGACAAGTGATAGAATTTCCACTCAAGATGCTTTTTTCTTTGCCAAATATAGAAAAGGACACAGCCACTAATTTTTTTGTAAGTATTCCATCTTTTTATTTTATTTATTTATTTATTTACTTATTTATTTATTTATTTATTTATGTTGATCACNGTCAAGATAGTTTCCATATAACACCCAGTGCTCATCCCCACAAGTGCCCTCCTCCATGCCCATCACCCCCTATCCCCTCCCCCCCCACCTCCATCAGTCCTCAGTTTGTTCTCAGCATTCAAGAGTTTCTCATGGTTTTCTCCCTCCCTCTCCCCCACTATTTTTACCCCCTTCTTCTCCCCCACGGTCCTCCATTAAGTTCCTCCCAATCCTCCTATATGTGCAAACATATGGTATCAGTCCTTCTCTGCCTGACTTATTTCGCTCAGCATAACACCCTCAAGGTCTATCCATGTTGCTACACATGGCCAGATTTCATTGTTTCTCATTGCCATGTAGTATTCCATTGTGTAGATAAACCACATCTTCCTGATCCATTCATCCATTGATGGACACTTAGGCTCTTTCCATGGTTTGGCTATTGTTGAGAGTGCTGCTATGAACATTGGTGCAGCCTCTCTGGAAAACAGTGTGGAGGTTCCTCAAAAAATTAACAACAGTCCTAGGGGACTAGGACCCAGCAATAGCACTGCTAGGAATTTACCCAAGGGATACAGGAGTGCTGATGCATAGGGGCACAGCCACTAATTTTAAGTGAAAGCGGCAGACTATATATTCTGTCAGTTTCGGCCAAGGATGTCATTCTTATTCTTTTGGTTCACAAGATATTGTGTAGTTTATAAACAACAAAATCCTGGTTCATGGCTAGTTGATAATTGGTTAATTATTAAAAGGTTTAACCGTTAATGTGATAGGCACTCTTAGATGGAGTCCAATTTGGGTCCATTTCATATAAATATATTGCTATGTGTTTCTCACCCTTGCTTTATTTAAATGTTATTTAAATATCAACAGCTTCAGTTTGCATGGAGACGGAATTGTTCATGTACCCCTGTCTGTCACTATGTGTCAGCATAACCTTTAGTAAACTAGACTTTATTCCTAATTGTGAGCTGGGTCCATGATGTGGGAGATGGAATTATCACCTTGTTCTCTAATGTGGCACACTTCAGAGGAAACAAGGATGTGCACATCCTTCCTGTTAACTTCCAGATGAAATGTTGGGGTGAACACAAGGAATGTGTCTATAAATATGAAAGGGGGAGACACAATGAGAACTGAAACACTGAACTAGAATAAACAACTAAAATTCCTCAATGTTCTAGATAACTAGAGCAATGGTTGCTTTGCTGAAATTGTCTAAATGATACTCTCAACAGAACACCCAGTTCTCAAAACAGCCATAGATTTTTTAAAAAACTGAAACATGGAATACAAGAAAATTTTAGCTCTAAGTGTATTCCCAACATCACCTTCAATGTCCTATAAAGAGTATTGTAAGAAAGAGACTAGTTACTTAAACTGGAATTTCAAAAACTTACTTGAAAGCCACTGTTGACTTCATCTGTTCACGTCATTTAAGTGAAATCAGAAACCCTCCCCCTAGTTAATTAATTATATGTTCTGTATTGATGGGACTGACTGACTTGTGTTTACTGAAGAGTATTTCATATGATTACGTCTTTGCAAAGTGTGTTCATATATTGCCTTTTTGTTCAAATGATAGGTGCTTCATTTCAGAGACCAGGACATCAAATCTTATCCTGAAAGTGAAAAGAAAAGAAAGACGGTATGTCTTATTTTTATTGTCTATTTTATGATCAAGGAGAAAACACTTGCAGCACATGTCTTTTCATGGGGGAATTTAAGCACCCTTTAATAGGTAATTTTCCTTAGAAAAATAGCATAAGGCACCTGGGTGGCTCAGTCAATTAAGCATCTAACTCTTGGTTTCAGCTCAGGTCATGATCTCACTCACTGTTCACGGGTTTGAGCCCCACATCACGCTTTGCGCTGATAGCATAGAGCCTGCTTTGGATTCTCGGTCTCCCTCTCTTTCTGCCCTTCCCCCACTTGTCTCTCTCCCGCCACCTCAAAAACAAACATTAAATTTTTTCAATATCATAGAATTATAGAAAAATTTCCAAAATACAAAATTCTGTACACTTCTTGGAAAGGTCGTATTCTTTTCCTTTATCTCTCTCCACTTTTTTCTTCCCTTTCAGAACTGCCCCACATTCAAACTTGTTCTTGCCTTTACAAACTAAATGTGAAGAAAACGAAGCCCCGAAAACTTTTAAATCTTGCACCGACAACATTAAAGAAGACACTTTTTGTTGATCGTGCAATCAATATCAGCTTTTGCACGCAGTACAACAAATTATTTCATTTAAATATAGGGTGTTGATCTATAGACAGTTTTTGTTCGACATTTTTATTTGACTAATCCCTTTTCTTTTAAAGGAATCAGGTTGGGGCAAGGTTGAAGAAATGCACTCTCATTTCCAGACACTCATCTCAGAAATCAACAATCCCAGCAATGCTTATGCACTTAAAACAGCGAATAGAATATATGGAGAGAAAACGTATCCATTTCACACTGTAAGTGCAAACATGTTTTAATCTAATGGGAAAGAAAGAGCCATGTGAGACCAATCAGTAGACTCTTTGTACATTGCTCTAGAGATCCCAGGGACGAAGCTAATATATATGGTCAGGCTTTCTAGTAAACAACCATTTGGAGCACCAGTAAGTGTCTAATTGTAAAGGAAACCAAAAATCAGTCTCAAACCAGATCTAGTAATCGGATCTTTACATCTAGAATAAAGGGGTACACCCGAGGAACAGCCTGTGAACATGTACAAAAATGCAGTCTGTCTGATCTCTGGGTTAGCATTTGTTTCACAGGAAGTGGAGTAAAAGCAGTGGAGTAACTCAGGAGGCTAAACCTGCAGAAACGAAGGGACGCGATCGTCCCGGGAATGTGGCTGGAGACTGTGTCCTCAGGAGCAAAGCTGACTTTGGGGTCAGACAAGCCATGTCACAACATGACTTTAGGAGACACTCTTAACATAGAATAACATCAACTTCTCCCCTTCTCTGATGGTTGAGACCCCACAATGCAGACGGTGATTTCATCCCTAGTTCAGATTCAAGGGCGCCTCAGAGTGGTGAGCCTGAACCAGGCCGAGCATGGACTTCTTTCATATTCGTCCATCACATCCTTTGGCCCATCTAGTGAGAATGCGGGTGCCCAGTGGCCAAACAGCAAGGAAATCAGATCGGGCAGAGGGAAAGCGATAGAAGGGCTGAAGCGATGTTGTGGCATCAGCAGTGCTATCCCTGGCCATAGCCAGTGAATTCTGGAAAGTGCAGGAGTTGGGCTTTGTTCTGACTAAAGCATGAAAGCATCCAAACAAGGTCTTAAAGACATTTCTATTACTGGTAGTCGTGTGCATTCGGGTGTGATCCAGAAGCAAGAGGTTTTGAGTCCGGCGGGCACTTACAGATAAGAAGGACACAGAGATACAAAATGATACATCTGTTAAAGTGTCCACAGGTCCTGGATGTGCTCAGATGGGTTGATCAGAACCCATGAGTCAAGACAGAGAATGGTGCCATGTGAAACTTTAAGCTTTTTTTTTTTGTTTTTAATAAACTCTATAGAATTTAAATTTCTGAAGCTGAGTTAACTCACGTTTTTACTGCACACAATTCCTCCATAAAGTAATAAAATGAGGAAGTATGACAGCTGTCCTGAGGAATAAATTTTGTTCCCGAGGCAGGTGGCTCCACGAGCAGCTACCCCTACAGCCCACGTACATGACTGCCACCAGGGTAGACCTCAAGGGGCCAGAAGTATGAGGCCAGCTTTCTTCCCTCAGAAAGCCTCTGAAACTCCGACCGTGCCTGGCAATCAGTTTTCACGGCAGGGTCGAGTTTTCCTGAGTGGCCCATCACGGGTTTGTGGGCACTCAGAGTCCCCAGTGGGCAGACCCTTCAGGCTTCACGTAGGCTCCGTCCCTGCTGCAGAAAGCCAAGTGCAACTGCCCAAACCTCTTGCTCACTGGAGTCCTGGGATTCCTAGAGTTCGTCTCTTTTCATTCCAGCCCCGTTTCACAGACATGAATAAATCTGGGGCGTGGGAGCCCCAGAACTGCAGGAGGCAGGCTTCCCTCCACATCTGGGCTTTGGCACAGGGCGTCAGTGCCCAGCCATTTCTAAAGGGAGGGTTTAGGTTTTGACCAAAATGGGAGTATGGAAAGACAGAAAGGGGGCGACGAGGTGGGGGGGGTGCAACTGTCCAGTAATAGACTTGATTTCTCAGTTTTGGATAAACTACAGACGGAGATATTACCTGTATCTTCCAGAAATATTTAGAGGACATGAAAACATACTTTGGTGCAGAACCACAATCTGTTAACTTTGTGGGAGCTTCTGGACAAATCCGAAAGGAGATCAACTCTTGGGTTGAAAGCCAGACTGAGGGTAAGCTTTCACCAGGGTCCTTGGCGAAGTGCTTCCTCCAAGCATTGTCTTTTTCTGAGTTTGTGTTGTGTGTAAGCAGGTGTCTTTCTTAAGTAGAACAATGGTCACATTCGAGGTATTCAGAACGTGTCTTTCTATTCATGCCCATGATGTTTAGACTCCTAGCTTTCCCCATGAGTCTTATCCAAAACATGGAAGTCAGGATAGATACCACCTTTACTAAGTGGACAAGAAACTCTTATATCCCAGTCAGTCTAAAGAGAAGTCCAGGGGTAAAAAGTAGGAAAATTTGGAAATTTGGGGTACTGCTCCATTTGTGATTTCTAAAGAAAAACAGCTGGTAAGTAATAACAAAATTGTGGCATTAAAAGTGTCATGATTTTAAGTAATTTTCAAAATAAGATCACGTGTTAGAGTGTGGGCTGAGCTGCTATAACAGAGAGACCTGCAATACAGTAGCTTAATGATAAGATAGAAGTTTCTTTTTCTTTCACATAATTGTCAAAAGGGAGATAAGCAGTCTGTTCCTTGAGACCATCCAGAGACCCAGACTCGGGGGTCAGCTCTGCCATCCTCAAAACACGGTTTTCATATTTACCTCTAGGAGGTTCTTGCATTTTCCATTTTATAGTCAGCAGGAAATGGGGAAAAGAAAGCCTCTTTGCTCTTAAGAAGATGACCTGAGAGTTTCACACGTCAGTTTCACTCATAGCCCAGTCAGTTACATGGCGCACTGTATGCTCTAGTGACCAACCTGTCTGAGATTTTCCTGGAATTATCACCTAACGGTCTCTCAGTTCCAGGCAAACCAGGACAGTTGGCTGCCTAGACTTGCGGTAATAAAGACCTATAATATGTCTTTAAAATTTTTTGTTAACATTTATTCATTTTTGAGAGACAGAGCATGGAGACACAGAGAGGGAGACACAGAACCCAAAGCAGGCTCCAGGCTCTGAGTGGTCAGCAGAGAGCCTGTTGCAAGGCTTGAACTCATGAACCGCAAGATCAAGACGTGAGCTGACCAGATGCTTAACCGACTGAGCCACCCAGGTGCCCCTATAAGATGTCGTTTTTACCTGGGTATCCACATGCTCACCTAAAATTTGAGTGTTCCCTTTCTTTTTTAATTTTAATTTTAATAGGTTAAGTTTTCATTTAAATTCCAGTTACTTAACATATAATGTAATATTAGTTTTAGGTGTAAAATTTCGTGATTCATCACTTCCGTACAACACCTGGTGCTCATTACAACAAGTGCCCTCCTTAATCCCTATCACCTATTTAACCCATTTAACCCCACCCAACTCCCTTCTGTTACTTTGTTCTCTATAGTTAAGAGTTGGCTTCTTGGTTTTCCTCTCTTGTTTCTTCCACTATTATTATTTGTTTTTAATTCCACATATGAGTGAAATCATATGGTATTTGTCTTTCTCTGATCGTCTTACTTTGCTTAGCATAACACCCACTAGCTCCATCTAAGTCAGTGCAGATAGCAAGGTTTCATTCTTTTTGATGGCTGGGTAATATTCCATTGTGTATATATACCATCACTTCTTTATCTGTTTGTCAGTCAATGGACATTTGGGCTCTTTCCATAATTTGGCTATTGTTAATAATGCTGCTATAAACATTGGGGTGCATGTGCCCCTTCAAATTAGTATTTTTGCAGTCTCAGGATGAATACCTAGTAATCCAACTGCTGGACTGTAGGGTAGTTCTAGTTTTTAACTTTTTGAGGGAACTCCATGCTGTTTCCCAGAGTGGCTGTACCAGTTTGGATTCTCACTAACAGTGCAAGAGGGTTCCCCTTTCTCCACATCCTTGCCAACATCTGTTGTTGACTGAGTTATTAATGTTAGCCATTCTGACTGGTGTGAAATGAGATAGGAAACTATTAAAATCCTAGAGAAGAACACAAGCAGTAACCTCTTTGACATTGGCTTTAGCAGCTTCTTACTAGAGATGTCTCCTGAAGCAAGGGAAACAAATAGAAAAATAAACTATTAGGATTTCATCAAAATAAAAAGCTTCTGCACAGAGAAGGAAACAATCAATGAAGCTAAAAGGCAGCCTACAGAATGGGAGAACATATTTGCAAATGACATATCTAAGAAAGGGTTGGTATCCAAAATATATAAAGAACTTATAAAACTCAGCACCCAAAAAACAAATAATCCAGTTAAATATAGGCAGAAGACATTTTTCCAAAGAAGACATCCAGATGGACAACAGACACATAAAAAGATGCTCAACATCACTCATCATCAGGGAAATATAAATCAAAACTACAATGAGATATCACCTCACACCTGTGAGAATGGCTAAAATTAACGAGACAGTGTTCTATTTCTAAACGGAAATAGTAGATTCTTATAGACAACCTAGAAGTCTTTTTTTTTTTTTAAATGTTTTATTTATTACTGAGAGAGACAGCGTGAGCAAGGGAGGGTCAGAGAGAGAGGGAGATACAGAATCCGAAACAGGCTCCAGGCTCTGAGCTAGTAGTCAGCACAGAGCCTGACGTAGGGCTCGAACCCACAAACAGTGAGATCATGACCTGAGTTAAGTCAGATGCTTAACCGACTGAGCCACCCAAGCGCCCCCCTAGAAGTCCTTTAATGTAATCCTTAACTTAGAAATTAGGAAGCTGAGACTTTAGAGAAATTAATTTGCTCGAGATCACGAGTTTAAATCTTCAGAGATAAGATTAAGACAAGATTCAAATCTAAGTCAGTTTAGCCCTAAAGTCTGAACTCAGACCAAGCTGCCTTTTAAATCGATATAACTATGGATGGTCCGTTACATCTCACAAAGAAATACAAAAGATGTCATTATTAATGGATAGTAATAATTAAGCCTTTGCATTGCATCAAAGTATGTGGAATGTTTAGGCATACCACGGGAACCTTGGTGGTCGTTATATATACCTGCCAGGACGTACCTGCTGAGGGCCCCACATTTCTCAAACTCAGCAGACCTGAAGTCAGACCTCAGAATGGTTTTGCCACACCTAGTCTTCCTCTTGGTTCATTCTCAATCTCAGTGATTGTGTGCACTGGCACACACACTCTTGCTCACACCAGAAATCTGACAGATGCTCTCAGCTCTCCCCTTTCCTTTGCCTCCTCCTACATGTTTCTGAGTCCACCTTCCCTTGCAATTTCTTCCTCCCCTGCCTTTGGCTTTGGTTATCATTCGTCTGTGCTAATACAATAACCTGCCTCTAGTGCTGCTCCCCTCAAATCTAATCTCCTTTCGGCCACCCAGATGATGTACCTCTGATATGAATTAGGGAGATAATGTCACTCTTGTACTCAACACCCATCATGGTGCCCCATGACCCACAGGATGACTTCAAGCTCCCTAAACTGACATAGAAGGCCCGGCAAGACCCTAGACCCCTGCTCGTCTCCCTGCTTCAACCCTTGTCATTCTCTGACTCAGAATCTGTACTTCAGGAATTCCTAGTGCCACAGAGTCTCCAGAACTCCCTGTGCTACCTCATGACCCTGTGCGTTGGCTTAAGCTCTTCCCTCTACCTGAAATCCCCTGCCCTGTCCTGGCTCCAGGCCGGGCTAAGAGCCTTCCTCTTTGCTCTCATTGCACTTGGTGGGAAAGTTTACCTCGACAGGTGCCATATTATTGCTGAAGTTAACTGCTGAAGCCTCCCCTACTAGATTCAAGGACCCCAGTGCAGTGATGCTGCCTGGTTTGAGTTTCGGCTTTGAACCACTAACACACGGTAGGCCTGCTCATAGCAGTTGTTCAGAACGTTACTGTTTTAAACTAAGGAAGTTGGCAGCCCTGAATTCTCAGTTCTTTTTTCGTTGTACTAGTGACTCAAAAGCCATGGTGAGGCAAGAGTGACCATATTACTTAACTTATATCTGACTTGAATTCATTCAAAAGTAAGCCTGTTTTTAGAATTCTAGATCAGCTAGCATTTACTGAGGACTTGCGCTGTGTCAGTTAGCGAGAGGACCACATGGGATTGTATAGGCAAAAGCATTCCACACGGCAGAAGTGGGCCTAAGGGTATTCTGGGGCTGCACCATATCTGAGGTCTCAAACTCCTAACCCAGTGCCTGTTATGTCATCTGGTAGGAAAAGGGGAGCTGTATAGACAGGAAGGCTAGGAGCAGTTAATCTCCCGTCTCTACACACCGAGCAACATTTTTCAGAGCTGAGAGGAGAGCCATTGACTGGTGAGGCATAAGCTTGGCTCTTAGGGTCCTTCCCGCGCTTCCCCAGCACAAAATAACACCTTCAAGGAACACGATCAGATCCAACTCTCTGGATCCCATAGCTGCCCAAGGAAATTTTCCCGTGATGGTAGAAAAATCCCATAAGTCTGCTCTGCCCAAGTGCTATAGTCACATGTGCTACCCGCATGTGACTCTAGATGATTGGCAATGTGGCTAATGTGACTGAGGAACTGAATTTCTAACATTAGTTCATTTTAATTAAATTTAAGTAGCCATGTGTGTCTAGTGGCTACCACATTTGACAGCACATAGGAAGTTCTGCTTCCTAGGAAGCACTGAGTAAATAATCTTACATTATGGAGGAAAGAATAGACTTCAGATTGCAATTACTCTCTGGTCAAGATATAAGAGAGTCCACACTTTGAAAAATCCTGTTGTCATACTACTAGTAAAATGAGGGTTCCCCCCAAATGAGCTAACCAAGGGCATGGTCCGAATCTTTTATTAAGCCCCTGTTTCCCACATCCATAACTTTGTTCCTCCAGCTCATCCTGCCTGCTCTGTTTCTTAGAAGTGGACTCTTCCAAAGAGGCAGGAAGCTGTAATACTTCTGTATTTTCTCTTTACATATTGAACACAAATACCTGCTATTTGAGGGCTATTCAACATCAAATAAAGTAATAAATTAATCAGCTATTCAGGAACTTTATCGAGGCAAAGTTTTGCACGTCCTTAAGGCAAAGTTACTAGAAACTCTTTGGCATGATTGCGTTCCCTCTGAACCGCCTGAAGGAAGTTTCTTTCCTTTGGCTTTCAAATAGGTTGTCTTTCAAGTAGTCATGTGGACGACTGGGACATAGACAACATACACACACTGGGACATATGCTGGACACACACATATCACTCAGTGATAGTGTCCGTTATATTTTGCAATTTTTTCTGATTTGTCTTCTTTATAGTCTACAAGCTACTTAAAAGTTGGGGGTTGGTAGTCCATGCGTGTGGACCTGTTTGTAATCTCAAAATCTATCATGTGCTTCGCACATGGGGCCCTCTAGTGCCACATTAATAACCCTGTGCCCAGCAGGACTTAACCCCGAAAGTCTTCAGATTGTCCTTCCCAATACCTAAAACTACCAAGGATGCGTGCAATGCACGAGCCAGTAGGTGGCCCTTCAGTTCTCAAGAGTGTAATAAAGTCCTGGTCAAATTTGGCTTTGTGTGTTACTTTAAAGTTGTGTTTAACTACATTTTTTTTTCATCCTTTGTAAAATAATTATATTTTACACGTTCTAACAGAGCTGTGGGGGTTTCAAAAGTTTCGCTTCCTTGAAAGCATATGAACCCAGGGAACAATGCAAACAGCTTAAATCATCTGGATCTCGATCACCTTGAGCTAAGTCAGTGCAAAACCCAATCCCCAAAACCTACTTTTTCCAGACCTACTTTTTGTTTGTAAATATAAAGGGAAACTGAGAAGTTAAGCAGACCTAATTTTAACTGTTCTTTAATAAACATTTTTAAAGTTTATTTATTTATTTTGAGAGGTAGGGAGCAGACAGAGAGGGAGAGGGGGAGAGAGAGTAGGCTTTGCACTGCCAGCACAGAGCCCAATGCAGTTCTTGAACTCAAGAACTGTTAGGTCGGGGAGCCTGNAACCGTTAGGTCATGACCTGGCCGAGATCAAGAGTCAGACGCTTAACTGACTGGGCCACCCAGGTGTCCCTAATTTTAGTTGTTCTTAACCACTTTTAAAAGCTTTATTATGGGGCGCCTGGGTGGCTTAGTCGGTTAAGCGTCCGACTTTCGCTTAGGTCATGATCTCGCGGTTCGTGGGTTCGAGCCCCGCATCGGGCTCTGTGCTGACTGCCAGTTCAGAGCCTGGAGCCTGTTTCAGTCTGTGACTCCCTCTCTCTCTGACCCTCCCCAGCTCACGCGCGCGCTCTCTCTCTCTCTCCTAGAAATAAATAAAACATTAAAAAAAAAAAGTTTTATTACATGTGTTACATATAATCCTTACTTTAGAAAAATTTTTTTAATGTTTTATTTATTTCTGAGAGAGAGAGAGAGAGAGACAGTGTGAGCAGGGGAGGGTCAGAGAGAGAGGGAGACACAGAATCCAAAGCAGTCTCCAGGCTCTGACCTAGCTGTCAGCACAGAGCCCGACACGGGGCTCGAACCCACGAACCATGAGATCATGACCTGAGCTGAAGCCGGTCGCTTAACCAACTGAGCCACCAGGTGCCCCTATAATCCTTACTTTCTAAAAACACAATTCAGCAAACCCACTATGTCCTAACCATAGTGTGACATGAGTGTCCTAACTCATTGCACTAACCTGCAAGCTGACATATTTGCTAGCCATTGCTGGCACGCAGGGAGGTATAAAAGGCCAATAGACCAAATGTTTTCAAAGTAGTGGCTCTCGGTCCTCACTATATGTGAAACTAAATTTAATAATTTGTAAGTCCAACCCCAGGTGAATTATTCAGATCTCTGGAAGTGAGGCTCAATCATCAGTATTTCTAAATCCTCAGGTGATTCTAATTCACAGTCCAGGCTAAGATTAATTGCTGTAAATGGCATAATTCCTTCAATCTTATTGACACCCACCCTTTTCCAACAAGCTCCACTGCTCATGGCCTTTGAGCTTCCAACACCCTGGATAACACTTGGACTTCTGTAGTCCTCTGTGAGTGTGTGCATGCGTACATATGTGTGTGTGTGTGTGTGTGTGCACATGCACACTGTGGCTTTACCTATCAGTCTAATCCATCTGTATTTTCTCTTCAAAACTTCTAGTCCTTCTATAACATCTTTTATTAGCTTACATTCCTGTTTCAGAATTATTCTTTTGAACAAATATTTATTCTAGTAAAAGAATATTTTGACTATGAAATCTAAGACTTAAAAAAGAGAACTGTATACAAATCATGTACCCTAGTTATCAAATTTGTTTTCCACAGGAGAATGGGTTAGCCATTCTGAGCCTATTTTATATATGTTCTAGGATTGAGCAAATAAGTAAATATATTGGGAATAATAAGATCCAGGTTGCTAACTGACAGAGAAAGGAATTACAAATAAGGAAAAGCAAAGGTGAGCATAAACCCCATGGTGTTGGATTGAAACAGGTGATGTCAATCTGACTTCCTCATCTTTAATATAAAGCAGAGATAGAATTATATAGAGATGGAAATATTTACAGATATGTGTATAATATGTGTATTTCCTAGCTTTCCCTGCTGAGCAATGACACCCCAGTAGTAATCAGTATAGCTAACATTCACATCTTGAGTTCTAAAAGCCATCCCTTAGAAAAAGTAACCAGGGCTCCTAGAAAGCATCAGACAAACCTTAGGGTATACTGCGATACCAAAATGTAGGGAAGTGCTCAAAATATTTGGGAACAATGTCAAAAGGATATAGGAGCCAGGTTGAGGAGATTTCCAATAGCCAAATCTGGGACAGTTTGAGAAAGAAAATAATAACGATAGTACTAAATTATAACACATAGAGTAAAACAAATATTCATGAGTCTATAGTGATATAAATTATTGAATACCTAAGTACAAGAAGGAGATGGGAAAGTTCTTCCTCACAGTAGAATTCCAATTAAGAAATGTAGAACAAATAGTGGAAATTGAAAAATCACCATTTGGCAAAAACTGCAGCAATCATTGTTTCAGGCAAGATCATCAATAAATACTAAAATTAGAGAGCAAAAGTTTGGTGAATATAGGAAATTTACATGGTCTCAAAGTATCTCCCAACATGATACTTATTCATTACAAAGGGAAAGCTTCATAATTTTACACTGAGAAACCTGTAGAAATCGGATCATCAGAGTTAATATCACTAGTAATGGGACATATGAACATCATATATTTTCTGGTATGATTCATTGAGAAAGACACAACATCGCTTCTTTGGTTGTGATGATTTTTCAGGGCTGCCATAACACATTACCACAAACTGGATAGTTTCAAACAATAGAAAACTATTCTCCCATAGCTCTGGAGGCTGCACATCTGAATCAAGGTGTTAGCAGGGTAAAGCTTCCTCTAAATGCTGTAGGGAAGGCACTGTTTCATGCCTCTCTCCCAGCTTCTGGTGGTTGCTGGCAATCCTTGACTTGGTTTCTGGACACTCCACTCCAATCTCTGCTTCTGTTGGCACATAATTTTTCCTTTAGGTCTGTCCTATGTCTGTGTTTTCACAGAGGCTTGTCCTCTCTTTGTGTCCATGTCCAAATTTTCCTCCTCTTGTGTATCGGTCATTGGATTGGAGGTATCCTAATCCAGCATGACCTCACCGTAGCTTGATTTGATCTGCCAAGACCCTGTTTCCAAATAGGATCGCATTCACAGGGACTGGCTTTTAGGAACTAACATATCTCTCTCAGGGGATACAATTGAGGAAACATCAGACAAATCTGAACTGAGAATTGAGGGACATGCTACCAAACTTTTTTCAAAATTGTGTAGGTCACGAAAGACAGAGAATGAATGAGGAACTGTCCCAGATTCAAAGGGATTAAGATGAAATGACACTTAAATACAACTTGAGATCTTGGATGATTTCTCGTCCAGATGAACGACTTTATAGGAAAAATAGATGAAATTTAAATAGGATCTGTTAAGTATTATTATATCAGTGCTAACATCCCGGTTTGGATCATTGGTGGATATGAGATATTATCACTTAACAGTATCCCATATTTATCATTTTTTAAGTGTGGCTTGTTGCCAGGATGTAATGATACCATTTGTAATCCCTCCTCTTTCTCTTTTAGGAAAAATTGTGAAACTCCTACCTGATGATGCTGTGGATTCCACAACTAGAATGGTTCTGGTGAATGCCCTTTACTTTAAAGGAATCTGGGAACATCAGTTCTTAGTCCAAAATACCACAGAAAAGCCTTTCAGGATAAACAAGGTAGAAATCTCTTAATAATCAGCATGAGCTTTTACATGGCATTGTAGAGGAGATTCTACTTTAAATTCACTCTTATTTCTGAATATATGTTCCTGTAAACTCTCGTTCTTACCAGGACAGGAACGGCTGAGCTAAAAGCCCCCAAATCCATCATGCTGGGAATTTCCTCTTTCATTGTTTTTTTTTTTTTTTTCCCTTCTGAAAACAGGCTATTTGCTTATTTTATCAGAGTCCTTGCTACGACTCTGATAGAGTAGATAAGGTAGTTATTATATTTATTTCCCAGGTGGCTAAGTTACTGGAGTCACATGTCTGGAGTTGTATCTAAGTCAGAAATCTACCAGAACCCCAACCCTTCACTATTAGTTCTGTTCTTATTCTACTAGATCAACACTCTCTTCTACCAAACTCTTACCCTTCCATAAGTGATAGAGATAAAAATTTAAAATCGCATCTCTTTCACTGAGTTATCTCCTAGTGTTAGGATGTAACATGCTTGTTTTTGTGATAGGAACCAATGACAACAAAAAGGGAGACTAATGTAAGATGACAGATAGATCTAGAATCCAAGGGCTGGAATATGGCGGGTCCTTGGAACTTGAGTGGAAACAAGATTCAGTCTCTATCTTTTCAACTCTGTTTCTTCTATCATTCTTCCCTCAGGCTAAAGTCTAACTTTCTCTCCTTCCCAGTCCACAAGGGCACAATCTAGCTACTCACAACACTGCCTCTGTTTTAGACACCACCCTGATAGATCTCATTTTAAATTCCCAGCAATCAATTATCCAACATTTGTTAGAGCTGTTTGGTCCTGGGGTGAGGCATCTCACGTAAATAGCGCTGCCAGGGACCTATGGCAGTAATCACGTGGATGCGTGCAATAGACGGTTCTCACACCATCGGTGGGATAGCGATGGGAAAGAGACTGAACATGTAATCGAATAGGCTACCCGGAAATGAGCTGGATAGTTACCTGACTTAGTATATCCACAAGGAATTTTCAGTGGCGAGTGATAAATATGGCATTCCAAACTAGCGCCCATGAAATGGGAATTGTATTTGCATTAGTTTATGTAACTAAGAGGAAATGAGAAGTCCAGGGAGTCTGATACTGAAGATACAATTTACCCATATGATCTGGGAATATGGTCGTCTCTTTTTCAGTGCTCTAGCTTCACAACCCTGGTAGATAGTCCTTGCTGCTAGCTCTAACAGAATGGTCCCAAGGAAGACTCTATTTTGCGCCATTCATGTGCTCATCCCTGAAACAATCACTGTATCATGAAGTATCCTGAACGAACAGCTCTACCCATATGGCCTCTACCTTAGCAGAAGGGTAGAGCTTTGTGATTGCCATTTAGCTCCTTGTAGAATGGATAAATGACATATGTCTATAATATCTGAATTGCAGGGTTTTGTTTTTGTTTTACCATTATCTTTACTAAAACTGGACATTTTAAAGAGCATTTCTAGGTTTATAGCAAAATTGAGAGCAAAGTAGTGTTCCCATATTTCCTCCCCACAGTCACATAATTTCCCTTATTATTAGCATTTTGCATTACTGTGGTACATTTGTTACAATTAATTAGCCAATATCAATAACTCTTAATTAACTGAAGTCCACAGTTTACATTAGGATTCAGTCGGTCTTGTACGGTTCCCTGGATTTTGACTAATGCATTATGTCATGTATCTGCCGTTACAGTATCATATGGAATGGTTTAACTGCCCTCAAAGTGCCCTGTACTCCACCTATTCATCCCTCCTTCTAAATGCCTGGCAACCACGGATCCTCTTACTGTCTCCATAGGTTTACTTTTTCTGGAGTATCTTATCGTTGGAATTGTAGAGTATGTAGCCTTTTCAGATTGGCTTCTTCCACTAAGCAATATGTAATTAAGTTTTCTCCCTGTCTTTCCACGGCTTGATAGATCCTTTCACTTTACTGTTGAGTAGTATTCCATTGACTGGAGGTATTGCAGTTTGTTTAGCCATTCACCCTCTGAGGGACATCTTAGTTAATTTCAGTTTTTGGCAATTATGAATAAAGCTGCTATAAATATTTATGTGCAAGATTTTGTGTGGACATAAGTTTTTATCTCATACTGGTAAGTACTCACTAGCACACCTGGATCCTATGGTAATACTACGTTTAGTTTTGTAAGAACCTACAAAAAGAACTGTCTTCCAAAGGGGCTTGCTCTTTGCATTTCCCATTGGCAGAGAAAGGCATTTCCTGTCGCTCCACATTCCTGCCAGCAGTTGATATTTGTCAGCATTTTAGACTTTTAGCCATTCTAAAAGGTCTGTAGTGGTGTCTCCTTGTCCTAATTTGCAATTACCTAATGGCATATGGTTGAGCATCTTTTCAAATACTGTATGTCTTCCTTTGGTAAGGTATCTGTTCATGTCTTTTGCCTATGTGGTAAAATTGTTTTTTTTTTCCATTGAGTTTTTAAAAGTTCTTTATACGTTTTGATACCCGCCCTTTATCAGATATGTATTTTGCAAATATTTCCTCTAGTCTATTATCTTTTTATTCTCTTGATAAATTGCAGTGTTTATGATACTACAATACTTTCTCAAATGCTTGCATGTGAAATGCACCTTATTCTGTTTCTGAATCGTTGAAATCTACATAGTTTGCATAAGATTATATAGTTTTTAAGAGTTCCGTAGGATCCAGCTTGCTATGATTTACAGAGATTGTCACAATCATGTTATAAAAGAAACTTCCACATTACTTATTGATAATGGTATCCAGTGAAACATGTACTTCCAGAAAGCAAAGTCTGAATAACTTATTCAGCATTTTGCAGAGAATCACTCATTTTACCACCGTCTCAGACTACTGGGCACCAGTTATGATAAAAAAAAATTAAGGATTAGGTGGAACACTTCCTCAGTGACTTTGCTACTTACTTCCCATAGAGTATCAGCAAACCAGTGCAAATGATGTCCGTGAAAACAAAACTCAACGTTTTCTGCATTCCAAAGCCACAGGCCATGGGCCTCCAACTCTACTATAACAGCCGTGACCTCAGCCTGCTCATCTTGCTTCCAGAAGATATCGAAGGACTGGATCAGGTACAGTCTTTCTGATGTGAAGGTGGATCCGGTGTTTACCCCTCTGGGGGCGGGGAACATAAGACATAGTCTCTCTGTTCTTGGATTCCTGTAGAGGAAGGCAACCAAAGTACCAGAGACCTAGGGACTTTACTTTCACAGTATCATTTAAACTTTCTGAAACTCTGTCAGTTTGGTACTACTACCCTCAGAAGGCTTAGGAATCTACAGGCACTTGCATTGGGCAGGTAAAAAAACAGCCACATGAGCAACAGAATGTCTGTCACAAAGCTGTGTGCATTGATCTATCTTTCAATCAGTCTAGGCCTTTCTTCTCCCTCTGGTAAAGCCTCCCTAATTGGAGGTTCCTTTTTCAAATTCCTGGCATCAGTCTAGCTTTAGATATACATTTTTAACCATGACCCTGACTTCTAAAGCGTAAAAAAAGACATTTTAATCAAGTAAACAGTCTTCAGGAGAAATAGTCCATATCAGTACTACCTTCAAGCATTATTTAAGTTATTTATCAGCCAAATTTCTATTACAGTGGATAGAACTTTCGTCAGACCATGTTTCTGAGCCATTTGTAAATTTAAAAAAATTTTTTTTACATTTAATTATTATTGAGAGACAGAGAGAGACAGAGCACCAACAGGGAAGGGGAAGAGAGAGAAGGAGACACAGAATCTGAAGCAGGCTCCAGGGTCTGAGCTAGCTGTCAGCAGAGCCCGACGTGGGGCTCGAACCCACAAACTGTGAGATCATGACCTGATCTGAAGTCAGACGCTCAACTGACTGAGCCACACAGGCGCCCTCTATTTGTAAATTTAAATCGAATGTTAGTTTCCCATGCAGTGAGTGGCCTGGCTTTCTTTGCACAGTGCATAACTTCTCATGTGTGCCAGACTCCTTATGGTACAAATAAGACCAAGTGTGGACACTTAACTATTAGGGTCCCACCCTTATGAGATAAGCCTTTCTTCCTAAGAGTGCAGGTTCCTGAACTGATTATGTTATCAGATTAATGCACATCATCTACAGGTATGTAATTGACAGCAATGCTTGGGTATAAAAAACTTTCAAACCGGCAAAGCAAGTGTTTTGAAACAAGCATGTTATTTTAAAAGATGTGGTGCAATCAGCTAAGAATCTGACTCTTGATCTCGGCTCAGGTCATGATCTCACAGTTTGTGAGTTCAAGCCCTGCATTGGCTCTATGCTGACAGTTTAGTGTCTGCTTGGGATTCTCTTTCTCACTCTCTGATCCTCCCCTGCTTGTGTTCTCCTCCCACTCAATAAATAAACTTAAAAAAATCAAGCACATTTTTAACATATATTCTTATGCATATGGATGCATATATATTATTTAAAAATGTTAAGATATAAAGAGGAGGAAAACACTCTCAAAACTACACTAAAAAGGGCATTACTCTTAAGATGTGAGGATTTTCCTTTCTTTACATTTCCCTCACTTCTTTTTTGCATCGCTTATGGTGACTAATTTCATATTGTTGTGGCATTTTATCTTATCTTTGATTTTGTTTTCAAAGAACTGTCTGCCATGTTAGTATAACAAATGTCTGGGTTTTTTTTTGTACTCTGGCACACAATTTCTTCTAAAGCTTATTCTTTTGTGTAGACATCATCTAAGTGTATATTTCTATTGCTGCATTTCCATGTGTAGTTTATATCTTGCATGGCTGTTATAGAAGTACTGCCTTGTTTTAAATGTTCATTTGTTTATTTTGAGAGAGAGGGAGAGAGAGAGACAGAGACAGAGAGAGAACGAGTAGGTGAGGAGCAGAGAGGGAGGGAGGAAGAGAATCCCAAGCAGGCCCCATGCTGTCAGCACAGAACCCGATGTGGGGCTCGAACTCACAAACTGGGAGATCATGACCTGAGCCTAAATCCAGAGTCAGAAGCTTAACCTACTGAGCCACCCAGGTGACCCAGAAGTACTGTCGTTTTGAATCAAAGTTTTATTCTCCTGTATCCAGAGAACTATTAAGTTGCAAAACAAAGATTCTGTAGGTCAACAGTGTGAAGGATCTCATGACACAAAGGATTTTCAAAAGCATGTGCTTTGTTACCCAGCGTAACAAGAGTGACAATTCATCTATGTATATGTTGAGGCCTCGCTCAACCAATACTCCTCTCTCTACCTTGACTCTCTCCTCCTTGTTCCAAACCTGCAGCTGGAAAAGGCCCTGACCTATGAGGAGCTGAGCCAGTGGACCAGTGAAGACATGATGGAGTTGTGTGAAGTGCAGCTGTACCTTCCCAAGTTTATGCTTGAGGAGACGCATGATCTCAAGTCGACCCTGAGCAGCATGGGGATGAGCGATGCCTTTAACGAGGCCGTAGCTGATTTCTCAGGAATGTCTATGGGGAGAAACTTATTTCTGTCCAATGTTTTCCACAAGGCTTGTGTAGAAATAAATGAACAAGGTACCGAGGCTTCAGCCGGTACTGGGAGTGAGGTGAGTTTTCGAAGTAAACTCCCCTCCATTGAATTTAATGCAAACCACCCATTCCTCTTCTTCATCAGGCACAACAGAACCGATAGCATTCTCTTTTACGGGAGATTCTGCTCCCCCTGAACCATATATCTCTCTCATCAAATAAGACTGTTTTACAGTGTGAAAAGCACACCAAAAGATGGAAAAACACAATTATAATAAAAACCAGTTTAGAGCTTGTATCTTTTTCACATTCGAATGTTCGCTGATAAGCCTTGAAATAATGCAATCTAGTGATTTTATCATACCTATAGAGCTATTTTTGCCACTTAACATTTTGTCTTAATGTGACTTTTATTTACATTTCAGACGTACTATGTTATTCAATTGAGTGCCTTAGCATTTTTGAACCCCGTGGTCACTGTATTATCATTGTCACGTATAAGTCACGTGCCTCATTGAGCGAAGAAAAATCTTTACAAAGGTGATATATGGATAAGCAAGAATTTTCTCAGGAGTGGAATTTTGATAGTTCACAAACTACCACTATAAAATGAAGCTCCCACACTTTCTGAGTAGTAAAAAAGTACTTATGTTAACATTAGTAGAAAAGCCATGAAATCCAAACGAAATATGGAGTTTAGTTCATAACAACGATCCAGTGTTGCCTTTTTAGTTTGAACAAATGTATAATGATAATGTTAGATGTTAGCACTGGGGAAAATGTGTTAGGCGTATACACAATTCCCTGGATTATCTTTGCCACTTTTCTGTGACTGTAAAAGTATTCAAAAATAAACATTTCACTACGAATAATTATCCTGTATAAAAGTGGAGTCATACTAATATCCCTCCTTTTAAAAATCTTATGAAGTAGAACACATTTCTTTTTTTTTTATATTCTTTTTTTTTTTACAAATAGTTTATTGTCAAATTAGTTTCCACATAACACTCAGTGCTCATCCCCACAAGTGTCCTCCTCCATGCCCATCCCCCCTCCCCCCCACATCCATCAGTCCTCAGTTTTTGTCAGCATTCAAGAGTCTCTCATGGTTTGCCTCTCTCCCTTTCCCCCGCCATTTCCGCCCTTCTTCTCCCCCTTGTTCCTCCGTCAAGTTCCTCCTAATCCTCCTATACGTGCAAACATATGATATCTGTCCTTCTCTGCCTGACTCATTTCGCTCAGCATAACACCCTCAAGGTCCATCCATGTTGCTACACAGGCCAGATTTCATTGTTTCTCATTGCCATGGAGTATTCCATGGTATAGATAAACCACATAGAAGAACACATTTCTAATTGATATAATACATATTGTAAGTTATAAGTGTAAGTTATAAGAAGATGCTTTTAGAAACACAATCTTCATAAAATCGGCTGTGTTTTTCCAATTTCTTCAAAAGCTGTTCACACAACTGCTTACTGGTAGCCCATTAGCTGTTATTCTAATTTTAGAGGTTGATTATATACTCTAGGTGCTTTTTTACATTCATCTGATAAAATGAAAGACTAGATCTGTCATGAACAGTGTATAAATTAGTATAAGAAAGTGTGTTTTCTGGTATCAAATCCTGGTTCAGTATTATAGGATTAAAAAAAAAAAGCCCTAGCTCCAAAGACAGGAAATTGTAATACGTATGACATTTTATCATATCTCTATGAAATATTTCGCCCCAATCCATATCTCACACTAAGTCGCAGCAAAACAAATCCTTTGTGTCTGTGTTCTAGTAAATTAAAAGTCCTCAAATATCATAAAGGAAGACCATCATAACACTCTCAGAGACTGACAATCACAGAATATTGAACACAATGTTTTTCAAACAAACGACAAGGAAAAAAGGATGATACTAGAAACTTCGGATGAGTGAGAATGAGATTAGTAGAATAAGCTTTGCAATCAGTATGCTATTTTGTGTAATTTTTTATTTTTATAATTTAACTAGTTTTTGAAAAGTTTATTTTTGAGAGAGAGCATGAGAGGAGGGTGCGGGGATAGAGAGGTGGTCAGAGAATCTGAAGCAGGCTCTGTGTTGACAGCACAGAGCCTGACACAGGGCTCGAACTCACAAACCACGAGATCATGACCTGAGCCAAAGTCGGATGCTTAACCGACTGAGCCACCCAGGCAACCCTATTTTGTGTGTATTTTTAAAACATGTTTGAATCTTAGAAAAGTCTAGTTCACTAGACTTTTAAGTCTTGATTTATTAGATTCACGGAAATTCAAATGTTTATAAAAGTGTGTTTGTGGGGCACCTGGGTGGCTCAGTCGGTACAGCGTCCAACTCTTGATATCCGCTCAGGTCACGATCTCGAAGTCCTAAGATCGAGCTCCTCATGGAGCTCCATGCTGAGCATGGAGCCTGCCTGGGATTCTCTCTTTCCCTCTCTTTCTGCCCCTGTCTGCTTTCTCTCTCTCAAATAAATAAATAAATAAATAATTTTTAAAAGTGTGTTTGTGAAATTTTGTAAATCTATTTTAAAGGTGTTTAAGGTTTATAAAGATCTGACAGATTATGTAATCAGTTCTTAAAGATTTAAGAAAAATTAATTTCTTGCCTACGTAGGTAGTGTGCTTTAATGTTCGAGAAAAAAATTATTTTTACTTGTTTGGCAAAAAATAAATTGCCTGTTAACTCAGGTACGAAGGTAGGAAAGTTGTTCCCTGCTTATGAGATTACACTTCGGGACTGAAACTCCCACAAACTTTAAAGAACCGTTTCCTCACCAGCAGGGGGGCAGAGCAGGAGAAGAAAACTGGAATTCATGAGTTTCTCAAATAGGAGTGAGCGTGTGAAAAATCATCCACAAGTTTTTCCCGATCTGTAGAACATTTAGGGGCTCGTTTGCCGTAGGTACCTAGAAAACTAAAGAAATGGGGAAGAAGGCAGTGTGAATATAAGGAAAAATGGTGTTATATGAAAAAGGAATGCATTCATAGGACAGACACTGTTTAACGTAGCAATGAGTACTATTTAGTTGTGATAAAGTAAACACAGTAAGCGAGACAGTGTGAGTGGTGTGAGAGGACTGAATCCTCAGCCTCTAAAGTAGGAAGGATAATGTCTATAGTTGTTAGATCAAAAACGGTAGTACAGCCATATTACTTGGAAATATGGAGGCAGATACCAGGAGAAAGAACAAATGACCAGAGAGGGATTGCTTCTGGGGAGTTGGGAGGGGAGGCTCGGAACCTATTATCTTTTCAAATATCTCCTCCAGCACTGGGCTTTTTCAGCTAAGTGTACACACATTCATTTCACCAAAAAAAATTTTAAGAAACCCTAAGAAAAACATAACTAACATAAAATTTCCCCATTGCCCAGAGACAGGTGATGTACAGAATTTATTTCCTTCTGGTCTGTCTATATAATTTTGCTCACATGCAAGCTTATTCCTAATTTACACTTAATATCATTCCCATGGCAATACTGTTTTTTTTTTCTACAGGATACATTAGTTTCCTAAAATGGATGTGGTAGAATCTAATCTGTTCTCTGTTGTTGGGCATTTAGAGGTCTTCTCTGTGCATAGGAAGTCAAAGATGAAGTGGCCATCGTTCTGCATAATATTCTACTCCATATCTGTGAGTTTTACTTTCAGTGAAATTCCTTGAAATGACATTTTTGATTCAGAAGGTATACATGTTTTCATGGCAATTTCTTTTCTTCTTTCTTATTTTGCCCATCTTTCTTTTTCTTTTCTTTTCTTTATATAATTCTAAATCAGACTCTGGAAGTAACTGCTAGCCAATTTACAGCATTGCTTATAAGAAGTCATGCACATATATATGGGGCACCTGGGTGGCTCAGTCAGTTAAGCATCTGACTCTTGTTTTTGGCTTAGGTCATGATCTCGATGTTTGTGAGATCGAGCCCTGCTTCGGGCTCTGTGCTGACAACGTGGAGCCTGCTTGGGATTCTCTCCCCCCCCCCCTGTTCCTCCCCAACACATGCCCCTTCTCTCTTTCTCTCAAAATAAATAACCTTTTTTTTTTTAAGTAAAAAGCCATGCCCATCTTACCAGAATTGGAAATTTTTAGTTTTTATACTTGCAGATTTTTACATTTTCAAAAGGTAACTTTAATTTGCTCTTCCTCACTTCTTCTTCTTCTTTTTTTTTTTTTGGAAGGCCATCATGTAGCAGTTGATTGAAACAGTGAACTCCAAAGTCACACAGACCTGGCTTCCAATCCTCTGTCGATTGCTTAGAGCGGTGTGACCTCAGAGACCAGAAACTTAAATAGTTAAGGCTTAATGCTTCTCTCAGATATTCACAGCACCGACCTCACAGAGTTGTCCAGACTAAATGATTTCTTGCAAGAAAAGCTCTAGTATAGGTTCTAGCACATAGTATATAGTCAAGAAATATTTATTATTTTCGCTGAGGTTAGCAATTTTTATATGATTAGCTATAGCTTTTGTTTTCATTCCCTTTATAATTTAATTTGAGTATAGTTGACAAAGTATGTTACATTAGTTTCCGGTGTACAACAGCCATTGCTTTTCTTTGTTGCAAATTTGCTAATGTCTTTTGCACATATTTCTACTAGGGTCTTTTTTTTTAAATCAACTTTTCTCTTGAGCTATTTAAGTGACATTAAAAATTTTTTTTCAAATGTTTTCTTATTGTCTCATTCATCTCTTAATTTTGTGGCATCTTTTTGACCTGGAAATCAAATACTTTTTGTCAGACGTATTGAACTTTTGTGATGACTCATTGTGAACGTTTCAGAATACTGACAGGTAATGTAGCAGGATTCTTGTGCAGAGAGTGATGACATCGAGGCTTTTCTTTCCAGGAAGCAACTTTATTCCTATTTCTGCCGGCACTGCTCAGGGGGGTTCATACCCAAAGAACTGAGCCCCGAACGCCACGTGGTATAGTTTTTATGTATTTTTTACTTCTTTGTCTCCCATATGTGGTAACACACACACATGCAGTCTGATTAAGTGGTCTCATATTGCAAGGTTGTGAGGGATGTTGTCGTGTATGGGAATAGCCAGGTTGCCTTGAGGTTTTTTTTGTTTTTTTTTTTCTTTCCTTTGGGAGGGGACCGACCCTACCACAGTAAAATCTTAATTTTGTAAATATTTATAAAAGATATCAGAGCAGAAAGGTACTGTTCCCACGGAGCTCACCTACTTACCTACCCGGATTTCTGTCTTCATTTACAGACTTTCTGGCTAATGGGGCCTTTTAGTTCACCTCTGGTTCTCATTCAGATTCCCCTCTGCTCCTCCCCTGCCCTTCCTAAAGTTAAGGACTCTTCAACAATGGCCACAACACAGGGCATTGGTGTGAGGTTAATTGATTATTTGCATTTTTTAAAAACTCTAGTGTTCCAAATGTGCTGACCTCTTCTGTGATGTCTGTAAAACCATGTGATGGCTAGTAAAACACCTAGCAAGTATTTTTTTAAAAAAAAAATACTGTTGTTTGACAACTGCCTTTTAGGCAAAGCTGTGTTTTATCCATGAATGTGAAATCAATTGCTTTTGAGAGATCATTCGAGAACATCTATTGGGATGTTTTTCCATTGTTATCTGATTTTATTCCTAAAAAAATGTTAAAACTGGGAGTACTTAAAAAACTTGCAAAAATGTAATTTTCCAAGCTTCATAAAAATCTTCTCAAGAGAAAATGTTTGGTGGGCTTCTAACTGTTCAAATACTGAAAGTATAACATTGAAAAGTTTTGGTTTGCAAAAGCAAATGGTTTTCAAGGGGTTACACAGATTTTTAACATTTAGACTTCAACCAGAAATCTTTGCACAGTCAGTATGTGAATGAAAATCAAGTATCAAGGTTTAGTCAATACAAACAATGATGCCTTTATTTTAATTAATTCNCCTGAGCTGAAGTCTGAGGATCAACGGACTGAGCCACCACCCCAGGCGCCCCTTGCACATCCTTCATCTGTTCTTCTCTGGTCTTGCTTTTATAGTCCCTTTCCAAGGCGAAGCCCCAAATCTGAAACTACTGTTGCGCGCGCGCGCACACACGCACGCGCACGCACACACACGCACACACACGCGCGCACACACACGCACGCACGCACACGCACACACACACGCACGNCGGCCTCCGCGGCCCCTCCCTCCTCCTCTCTGCCGCCTCCCTCCCGGGCTTCCGCCTTCCTTCTTGTTTTCTGGTTTTTTTCCATTGTCTTTCTGGTTTTCTGTGTTTCAATTTTCCTTCCTTCCTTCCTTCCTTCCTTCCTTCCTTCCTTCCTTCCTTCCTTCCTTCCTTCCTTCCTTCCTCCCTTCCTTCCGAAGCGGCGGAGGCACTGGGGGGGGGGGGGCACATAATTCCAGCAGCTCCAGGGTCTGAGCTGTCAGCACCGAGCCCAACGTGGGCCGAGAACCCGGGGACCCGGGAGAGATCACGACCTGAGCTGAAGTCTGAGGATCAACGGACTGAGCCACCACCCCAGGCGCCCCTTGCACATCCTTCATCTGTTCTTCATTGGCTGCTTGTTCTCAACTTGAGAAAATGCTTCCTTGCCAGTTTCCATCTGCTCTGCAGCCACAGTAATTAATTTAACGGACGCCCCGCTTCCCAGGTCCTCCCCACCTGCTGCCCGCACTCCTTGCCTCCCACCCCCCGCGCTGCCTTTCTGTCGTCCTTCAGCCTTCCCATTGTCTGTTCCCTGGGCCCCCAGCCGCACCCCATCACCCCCCAGGCCCTCCAGGGCATCCCTGTCTTCTTGGGCTACTCCTTTTTCTACCTACAAACGCTGGAAATTCTTAAAAACCAGATGAGTTTCTTCTCTTGTGCCTTCTCTGTATGTGCTGAGTGATTTCTGCCCACTCAGCTGGAATCTTGGGCAATCGCCCATGGCTCTCCTCTCTGGCTGTGGGAAGTCTGCCCGTCTTCAGAAACCTGCCCGTATTTACAGAGGCCCCTTGGCTGTCTTTGTTAGGGGTCCTGGGGTGGTGTGTTCCCTGCATCTCAAACGGGATGTATCGCCTTCCTCGTTCCCTCCGGCTCCTCACACAAACTTCCAGTGGTTCATGGCTCACCCTAAACTTAAATTAGCTGCGAGTCTGTTAAAAGATAAACTGAGACGTATTAAAAAGTTAAGTTTAGGGATGCCTGGTTGGCTCAGATGGTTGAATGTTCCACTCTTGATTTTGACTCAAGTCGTGATCTCACGTCCTGTGTTCAAGCCCCAGTCTGGCTCTACTCTGAGAGCATGGAACCTGCTTGGGATTCCCCCCCCCCTCAAAATAAGTAAATAAGCATTTTCTAAAAAAAAAGTTTATTTGAGCAAGATTGATTTGGATGGGGCAGTATCCAATGTAGCAGGTGGAAAGGAGCTCTGAGTTGCTGTACGAAAGCAAAGATTTATAAGCAGAAAGAGGGAGCAGGAAGTTATACAGGAAATTATATCCCTGCGATAGAACAGGGAAACATCACAAAAGTCCCTTTCCCCTAGGGAATGGCAGGGGTCTGTCAGGTAGGTGACCTCATTGTCGCTGGTCAGGCGGGTCCTGACTGGCTGGTTTTAAGATCCCACTTCTGGGAGAGCCGGCATGTAATTAGGTTACGTCTCTGGATCAGGGCCGGGCCTAAGCAACTCCGTCTGGGGACTTACTTTCCTCTTGTTTTTAACCAGCCTGGGCGGTAACCCCTGACTTCCTGCTCCCTGTCTCTCGGGTGACCGGTCACCCAGCCCGACTCTGC